>NW_024582449.1:951547-1009715 GCF_018398535.1 Haplochromis burtoni
TCACGAGCAGTTGTCTAAGCATTTCACTGCATATCGTACTGTGTATGACTGTGTACGTGACAAATAAAATTTGAATTTGAATTTGAATTTGAACAAATTACATATCACCAGGACTGTTATTTCCCATTGCGATCTTCCTGATTAACTATAATTTCATATCCATGGAATTCATTGATTTTGTTCATCCTCAAATAAAGTTTTATATAGAGAGAGATTTTACATGTTTATGTGCTTGCTTATTTGGGCTTCGATAATCATTTTTATACAGACTTAAGAAATGCATACAATATTGTAGTATATGACCATTGTCAGAGTAGTTTGAGTCAACAAAGAAATCATTTTATTCAATACTGTATTTACACAAGAGAAATTTCATTACAGCCACGCACCAGTCAGTCATAAAGTACACCGACTCAGAACAACAGAGTTTTACTTTTAACAAATAAAAACAGTTTTTGTCCTACAGCTTGGCTTTGGCTTCTAAACAAACATTCACCAGGGAAAAGTACCCTGGAAAAGTGCTAACATCAGTGTGCAGGCTTGATTGCTCAATTGCACTGGTGGCACACACTAAACAGCTTAAAACTGCACATGCTAATGTGGTCAGTTGAGATGCTGCTGTAGTCGTCTTCATTACCACTGCTAACATTCTGTTTGTTTGATATCCACAGCACAAGTTTGTTTCTTTTTTTCTGCACATACACCTGCTGTCCGCCATCACTCAGTAGTGTAAAACGATTTGAATATCCTCTCCTTCTCATTTCATGAAATAATAACTTTTAGTGTAGAATGGTGTGCTGTTTTTGGCCCATTTTGTATTACACCCTTGTTGCACAAAATAATTTATGCCATCTGCGTGACATGCATTATCATTATCGTTAACAAAACCACCATCTCCTCCACTCCAAGAATGGATGCCAACTTGCTTGTTCACAATGGATCTCCGAGGAACCATTAACCCCAATAGCTGCAATTTGTAAATACACTTCCAGCCAAAGATTTTCATGTGACAAAAGCACAAGAAAAGAATAAAATACATACTATGGTTACTAAGGTATTTAGGCGATGTCTAAGGTCTGGTGCTTTTGTGGTCCCAGCAGGATGGCTTGCAGTTATCTGCTGTTTACCTTGCTTAATTAACCAAATTCCCCAGCCTTCCTCTCCTGAACAGCCACCTGTACAACGCACCTAAGAACAGACGCAGATTATGGTACTGAGTCCCGAGAGCTGCTCAAATCAACAGCCTGTAATGCCTTGTCAGCTGGGACACACTGATATTTGCTCTAAAAGCCGGAAAAAATAACAGCAAACATCCTCCGACTGTCACACAAGCACACATAGAAAGACATGGATACATCACATGCACAGATGGATGTACACTACATTACCTTAAAACATGTAGAAAAACTTACGCATGCACTCACACTTGTATTTGGATGACGCAAAACCTGTGCAATACACTTAACTTTGAAATGGATTCCACACCTTTATTACACATTTAGGATTAAACAGAAATACTGAACAACAAAAAGACCTTTCTTTCAACAAACTATAAATTATTAAGTAGCATGAAGGAAAAACAACTCAACCATGTGATAGATAATGCAGTACTTAGTACTTGGAAGCATCGCCTGTGCTCTAATTTAGTTAGATTACCATCTGTTTATTTGATTTTCTTTGCCCCATAAACTTGGGGTGGCACAAGCAGATTAAAGAGTGGCTAAGCAGCCTAAATTGCATGTCAAGAAGTCCATTAATGGCCAGGAAAAGGGTTTGGGGAAGAGTTATGTGGATATGAATGGATCCATAACTAAAAGACATGTTTACAGCCCTCCTAATGGATCTCTGTTGTAAACTCATTTTAAACTCCACAGGATATCACTGCCTTCACGTCTGCATCTTCTGCTATGCTTCCTCTGTCACAGAAGATGTGTGTGTGAGTGTGTACGTGTGTGTTTAATAATTACAAGAAATAACACAACTAATATTACTTCAAAATGTAATTAAAATAGACTGGATATTCAACTGAGTTAAACTTTAAATTGCATTATTTATCAACAGTCCCCCAACTGATCTTTTTAATAAAAACAATTACTTGAATTTATGAAATGAAAAGACAATTTCATATAGTTTAACAAATCTCTTGAAGAAATGAAATGCTACTAGATAGGGTGTCAATGCACAACAATCCGGACTAGAATGGTATATTATCGTTATAAGAGTTGCCACTATATATCATTTCAGAGTTTGACTCTCAGATGATGACATTTGGCCATTTGGCCATTGTTCCAGTCTTGCAAATTAATTTGTGTTTCAGCATCCCGCTGCAATTAGTCTGAAATCCATTGACCTACTAATGCCCTCCGCTGGGCTCAGACACGTCTCAGACACGGTACCACATTTGATCCTATACTCTTGAGCAGAGATGTTAAACTCCCTTTTCATCATGGGCCACATACAGCCCAGTTTGATCTCATGTGGGTCATTCGAGTGAGGTTTAACAACACATTTAATCAACAATAATTCAACTGCATGTCTTGGTTTTTCCACATGATCAAGAAATGCTTCCATAGTCCAAAATCTATCTACTTTTTCACATATTCCAAAAGCATGACCCCTGAGCCTTATGTTTTGACACTGCTGCTCTAGACGCTTACTCAGTTCAGTAGAAAAAAAAAAGCAACGTATGCTTGATCAAACATCACATTATTTCTTGAGAAATAATAAAGAACACAATTGACACCAGTGTTGGTCAAGGTACTTGAAAAAAGTAATCAGTAACTAATTACTGATTACTTCCCCCAAAAAGTAATCCCTTTACATTACTGATTACTTATTTTCAAAAGTAATGAATTACTTAGTTAATTAGTTACTTTTTATAAACACAATTTACAACCTGATTAGATGATAAAGCGAAAGATCTTTCAGCCCAGTTCTACTTTTCCTACATAATCTATCATACAAAATGTAATCAAATGGAAAAGTCCCTTTTTAAAACTTGTTTTATTAGTTTTAACCTTTTAACTTTATGCATCAAGAAAAAAATTTAATTAAATTTTATATGCAACATTCTCTGACTTGAAGAAATTTGTTTAATATTTAAACCTATTTTCTGCACATTCCAGCACATAAAATAAATTTTCTTGTGTGTGTTTACACTCTCTCTTTCAAATAGATGCAAGTTAAACACAGCAGAAAATAAATAAAGTCAAAGACTAGCGGTCCTTTTGCTCTATTTTCACCTGTAAAGCAGGAGTGGGGTAGGCGGAGGTTTACCCTGGTGCAGGTGTGCCGCAGCGGTCAGTGGAAGAATCCGCGAGTTTCTCTGTGAATTTCCCATTACGTGGTAGCGCACTCGGTGCTTGCTTGAAAGTAGGGGGTTTTTTCGCTGTAAAAAGAAGTTTTCTTCCCACGCACAGCGGACACTAATGTTTTTGTCACTTTTTATGGAATCAAACTCAAAGTAAGGTCAGTACTTACACGCTTTAAACGCTGCACGCTCATACTCTCTCCCGCACTCAATATATTATCCATTTTTGATCTGCACACAGCTGTTGTCATGAATGTCGCACTCGCTTACGTCACTGTCATGAGACATTCTCGCAAAAAAATCACGGTTTTAGTAACGCAGTAACGCAGCGTTCCTACGGGAAAGTAACGGTAATCTAATTACCATTTTTGCAATAGTAATCCCTTACTTTACTTGTTACTTGAAAAAAGTAATCAGATTACAGTATCGCGTTACTGCCCATCTCTGATTAACACATATTTGGTAGATTATTATATAATACAGCTACATACGTAAGTAGGGCTCTTTCTAAATGTGTGAAAAACAAAACATTTCAGCTTGGTGTTCTAGGTAAATAAAAAGGTTCTTATGTAACTCTTTTCTACTCCAGCTGAGCACTCATCTATCTAATGATGAGTGCATCTATCTGACTTCACCCTCTGATGAATGCATTAAGAGCAACTTGGGGTTAGTATCTTGTCCAAGGATATTTGACACGCAGACTGGCACAGAAGGGGATCGAACCACCGACCTTCCGATTAGCAGGTGATGGTTTAGTGTGTGCAGTCTCTTATGAGAGATTTACGCAGTATAGTTGTCAGTGGAAGAAGTGCCAATATATGTGGCCACTGGCTCATTTGATGGAATAGGCGTAACCATTTTCCTACTTTTCTATTTCTATTTCTATTCGTCTTCTGTTGTGCACCCCCAACCGGTAGTACTCGCATTAAAATAAAGGGAGACTAATTTCTACGTCTGTGTAATTCCCAAAATAAGGCAAAACTTTGGGCTCACCTGCCAGTCTTTTATGGTGTCTGGAGTTTCCCACATGCATGGATAATTACACTCTTTCAGTGGTTAATTACAATCACTTTAACTACCTTACTTTAATTAAAAAGACACACACAAAAAACAGATAATACAGAGAATGTCATTTATGTATTTTGACAGAAATACATACTGCATTTTTTGTTTGTCTTTTATTCTGAGGAGAAGGACATTTATTTAATGTAATGATTTAAAAAAAAGTAATGAAGCAATTATTAATCAACACATCCGTTCAAGACCTTGAGTGCTGATATGCTTAGAAAAAACATTATAATCCACTGCATGTGTGTTGAGTTCTCAAGTGTATAAAACATACAATTGTCTTTAGTCTTTCTGATCCATTCCTACAGTGAATATAAAAAAGCTATCTATTTTGTACTTTGTTCCCAATGGGTCATAATAACAGATTTTTCTACTTCTTGGTCCGGCCTGAGAAATTTAGCATGGGGATTGAAAAATTCTTTATAACGGCAAAGCCAGTCTGGTAAAACAATTCAGTGTGCTGCTTTTTTACAAATGCACTGAATACCATTTTCTCCTCATTTTTGCCTTGCATTTATCTTTATTTACGATAAATGTGCTTTATGTGTGCAAGTAAATAAGATCTTGACTCTGTCAGTTCTTTGGATATCATCCATCCATCCATTCGCTTCCGCTTATCCTTTTCAGGGTCGCGGGGGGCGCTGGAGCCTATCCCAGCTGTCATAGGGCGAAAGGCGGGGTACACCCTGGACAGGTCGCCAGTCTGTCGCAGGGCTAACACATAGGGACAGACAACCATTCACACTCACATTCACTCGCACATTCACACCTAGTGGCTTTGGATATCAGTGGGGGAAAAAACAGGCAGCGACGGTAGTGATGCATGTATGTGTGTGTGTGGTTTTGTGGGGCTGAGTGGAGCAGGATCTTTGTGTCTGTAAATGTGGGCATTAGAACATGGTAGAGCTTTCTTGAGATTTATTTGTTTGGGTAGCTACTGCACACATCATGCACAAATACTTTGTGATAAAACGCCTAACAGTGATACGTAAAAGGCTGTTTATTGTGCTATGTTCTTGGACAAAGCCTTGGGTAAGCAGTTCAATACAGCTTCATCTCATCAGACTTTGGCACAACCACCCCACCGAGGTGCACTAGGGACATAGAAGAGATGCTGTCAACTGTACACCATGGGAAGCAGGAGGGAGAAGGAGTGTTTGTCTTGTGAGGACACAGAGCAACAAGTCGCAGTAAGTCATTTGCTCCTTTTGCCACCTAATCAATGCCTCCTGAGCCACAGATAAACAAATGGGTTCCTCCTAAAAGGTCACGAAAGCCTTTACAAATTTCTGTGTTTACTGAGTTAAAGATCAATGTCATTCATTTTGCCACATAAGTTGGATTCCCTGTATGCACACAGACAGGCATATAATGCACATGTAACCACGCATGCAGTGTACATGCAAACACACAACTGAGTATTTGTGTGCAATCTTGCCTCCAAGGAACTATATCAGTGCCAGCATCTATCTTGTTAAAGGTGAAATGGGCAGAGCAGGCAGTGTGCTGTCAACTTATTTTTCAGAAACCATAAATTCAGTGCATAAAACTCACTGGAGTAAAACTCTCAAAAGGGAAAAGTACATTTTCTTTGCAGTCAGACAGCAAGATTTAAAGTGTCAATAAATGTTCAACAAAGCCTTTTCTTCCCCGTCTTTTACTGCAAAAGTGGAAACATTAATTTACATTTAATATTCATACAGGTATTGCCAAGTAAATAAATAAATAAACATGACAGCGGCACTAGATTCAATTTTAAATCATTTGCAGTAGATAATCAAGTTTTCTCTTGTGTTAAAGCCGATGCTCTTATGCTTCCAGTGGCTGTTGCAGTCAAGGGACATTTAATTTGAGGGTATACTGTACATTTAAGCATTATGTGTGAACTTTTCTGGGTGCCATGCTGTAATAGATTATTTCCACTATGATGCCAGCTGAAATGATAAAGTGTTATCATTCGTCCATGACCCGGTAATCAATCACCACATTCAATTTGAAGCTGATGACAGGGGAGGGGCCAGTGAACTAATGCCGCGACGAGGTAAATTTAGGACACTCTTCCCTGTTGGCTGAATACAGATGACCTCAAGAGGATAATGTTGGAATCAATGTTGAGACAACAGTTATAGATTGTCTCTGCTACCACAGGGGGAATGGTCAGCCGAGACATGCTTTTACCTTATCGAATGCCAATGCGAAAGCTTGAATTGTGACTAAGACATTGTTTAGTTTTCTCCCTCTTCTCTCAACTTGGGACACTGATAATGATTTTCACTTTGACACAACAAGCCCTGTGTGTATATCATGAATAGAACTTGCGGTAGGGCACGTTCTGCCACCTCAGCAATTACACAAAAGTAAATAGTGACCATCAAACAGAGCTTTGGTTTCACAATTAGACAGTTTGGTAATGAAAGGCGTGGTCCTCGACAAGAGGACAGAATGGTAGGAGACGACTCTGATGGGTTCATCTTTCTCATGACATCTCTCTCTCCCTCCCTCTTTCCTTAACTCACTATCTTACCATCGCTCCCTCTGCTTCATTTTGTCTGTCTGCTTTTCGTCCTCTCCAGCAGAGCACGGTGTAATCTCCCGCTCCCCTGTGGGTGCGGGGAGTAAATCAGCACAGCTGGATCACAGGCATCAATCTCAGGCAGCCCTCGGGATGGGCCACTTGTGAGCCCACAGGGAGGCATTTCCTCTTCATTTCAAATGAGAGACAAATGTTGCAGGGAGAGAGCAGCACACCACGGTAGGGGTTGCGGGAGTGAAGGTGAGTGAGGAGGAGGGTGGGCAGGGCTGACAAAGGTGGCGGTGGAGGGGTGGGGAGGTTTAGACAAGATTGGCAGAGAGCAAAAGTGACAGGGTGTGAAAAGGAGACGAGAGGGCGAAACAGGAAAGAAAGTATACACTGCAGAAAAATGTACAGTCAGCACTAACTCCCTGTCTACTAATGAAAAAGTGCTAGTAGTATGAGGTGATTTTACTTGTTTTCAGTGCAGCGGACTTTCTCCAAAACTGCAATGAAACTGAACGGCATCCATGAGCAATTCACCTTTATGGCACAGAGTATTTTAGTAGAGTGGGGGCTGGCTGCAGGAGATGGAGATGGATATGATCTCCTTTGCCCTCTCAGATGAGAAGGAAAGGGGCAGAATGTGAGTCAAATATACAGGACATATCCTACAGCACAGATCAGAAACCCCAAAATACACCAAAACAGCACTAAGGATTTAGTCTGGACTTAAATATCAACAACAAGATGACTGTGAATGTTTGTAAGTGAACAAAAGAATAGATTTTAAAGTTGAGCTTCAAAGTGTGGAGCTATTTTACTAATTTGACATCTTGTGTGTCTCCCGTAGATGGTCATATTTAGATTAGCAGTGACAGAAAATTGAACTTTTCATTAGCTTTTGTCGTTTTGGGCACTTTTATAACCCGGTGCTGTGTCAGTATAGATTAAATATAGTAGACATTAATTTCTGAGTGTGGTACTTTATGGCTTCAAAGGTTTTCTTTAAATGATGGTAATGCTACCTCACTTAATAGCCTTCATTATAATTAATTTTCATCATGAGGAAAAGTGACAGGGTTGATGTGGCACTGTAATAGCAAACTGCTGTTGCCTCATTTTGGCTAACAGTGATCTTCAGAAAGAGAGCAGGATGATGTTAGAACAAACTGCAACTGACTGAAGTTATTTTGACCTTTTGCTGAATCTGAGCAGGCTGTCATGTCTGTCCATGCATGAGAGTCAGAATGTCCACACCACTGACAAGGGCATAGCTCTACATTAACACGTTATTGTTTGGAATGTGATTCTCATTATGAAAGCTTCTGGGGCTTCTCGCTGCAGTCGGCACATTTGATAGAAGAATTCAAGGCTGGCAATAAACTTTTAATGTAATTTGTTCTTTTAGAAAAGTGTTTCCAAACCTTTTGGTCACACTGTATATTATTTCTATTATTATGTTGTGAGAACTGGTGGTCTAATTTCCCAGCTGACCATACAAAATGAGCAAGTTCCATATTCAGTTTATGCAATAGCCACCAACATATAAATCACATAGTTTCAATATGATGCTAAGATAGGACAAAAATAACTACTAAGCGGAAACAATGGCAACCACTGCAATGCGGTTTGTGTCATTTAAACTGATTAGGGATGTACAGTAAAAGTATTATTCTTCAAGGAAAGATGATTAAAAAAAGAAACACAACTCTTTACAATAACTATAGCCCATACATTGACAGGTAAACTATCCTTGAAAGTTACCTGGATGGTTATTTTAAAGTTGCTAATGGTTTTCAAATTGGTAAACAGTAAATAAATTGTGTTTGGTGCATGTTCAGCGAATATTTTAATGGGTGTTATAAAGTTTTGAAAATATTAACTATACCTATTTTCAAGTACAAAAGTTATGCTGGTCAAACATTAATGGAATAAATCACAGGTCTGTGAACCTAACGACACAGTTTCTGTCCTAACTTATTCACTGTTAATTTTTTACTTTTGCTGTGTGTTTGTTTAGATTTAACTACCTCATTTAAACCAGGTTAACAATAAGACTGTACAGTAGTTTGGGTTAAAATATGATAGGTAAGTTTCCCTGTTCCCTTAATTCATACACAAGGCAACGCACCAAAACTAAATACCACCTTGTATGTAACTCTACATCTTTCACTTAACAGCTTGATTTGCTGCCCTGGTAATGAGAACTGGTACACTGATAAGTAATTACGAAACCACAAAGACATTTGGCCATCACTAACAAATACAAATGACAATATTGTTGCATTTGACAAACACAACAGTATTGTCATCCCTATGTAGCAGGTTTATGAGAGAAACTCAGAAAGTCTTCTCCAAGCACAACATCCCAGTGTACTTCAGACCCAGCCACACACTCAGACAAAAATTGGTTCATCCCAAAGACAAAACTTAACAATGTAGTGTATGCTGTACAGTGTAGCTGGGAATGCTCAGACCTCTAAGACCTTGAAGAGACCAAACAGCCACTTCATAAACGCATGGCACAACACAGAAGAGCCACCTGGACGGGACAAGGCTCGGCTGTCCTTCTGCATCTAAAGGACAAAGGTCACTCTTTTGAGGACGGTAAGACAGATGATTTGAAAGAGGAGTGAAAGGAGCTATCTATGCCCACTGTGAACGACCATCTTTGAACAGAGACGGTGGTTTACGACATCAGTTTTTAGATCCCTTCCCAGACGCCTTAACGCCCACTCACATCTGGGCCATTTAACCTCAGAAAATCACATGATAGGGTAGGCAAGGTTTCACAGTCGGTTCACCCAAAACCTTGACTGATTGTGACCCAAGCCTGTTTTCACACCTTAGCTTGTGAGATTAGGTAGAGGATCAATAGAGGGTCCATGACCCTCTTGGGGACACTCCCATAGGGCTTAAAATCTCTTAGAACTGAAGAAGCGTCTCAGATGAGAGGCGAAACGTCTTCAAGAAACTTAAAGACTTCGACTTACACTAGAGACTTAACTACATTAACTATGATTCCAGTGTTTGTTAACATTAATAGAATAGATACTAAGTTTAATTTACTATTAATTTATAATGGATGTATAAATTATTCATTTTATATTTAGTATAACATGCTCCATCCTCCCTCCGGTACATATGTTTAGTTGTACATTACTAAATATTAGTCAAATGACTTTGAACGTGCCATAGTTATTGATATGCAACAACCTGTCCACTAAAGAGTCCAACACTGAAGCAGAAGACAAAGTCACACTCCTGCCAACTAAGAACAGGAAACTGAGGCTACAGTTCACGACTGGACAATAGAAGATTGGAAAAACTTTTCATTTCTATGTATGAAGCTACACCACAAAGAAATAACGCACTTAGTATTAGCAGAGTATAACTAATAAAGTGGCCAGTGTGTGTGTGGGTAGATAGAGAGACATGGATGTAGTAGAGGACATGCAGAAGGTTGGTGGAACTGAAGAGGATGCTAAGGTTAGATGGAGGCAGATGAGCCACAGTGGTGACTTCAGCTAAAAGAAGAAGAAGAAGAAGACAAAAAGAATTATATAAAGGTGAAGCTCTTGAACCACGAAGAGCTCATGCTCTCATTCAGCTGCAGCGCAAGACAAATGGTGAGACGAGCCTGGGGTTTGGGATGGACAGGTTTAAGGATATTACGGTGGTAAATACCCATCTATTAACCCAAAGTCCCGAATTGGCAGTCAAGAGCTCTTCCATTTTACTGATTAAGAGGCTCAATATTTTATGGGTTGTCATCACATAGCGTAAATCTGCTCGGCGCTGTCATGCTCAGATCGTATATGTACACTGAGAAGATTTAGTGGTCCACTTTGTACCACATTTTTCATGTAAGATGCAACTGCTACATTGCTACCTTTGGAATGTGAAGGCATTGACCAAAGTGCTTTTAACTGCGACAGCACAAAGCGCATTTTTCTCAAGAGCCTTTTCAGCCTGAGCCCATTATCTGCAGTTTCAGTTTCTCCAGGTGAAATTTATTGAAGCGAGTTTTTTTCTTTCTTCTTCTTTCTCTTGGTCTCCCGTCCCTTTCTGTTTTCTCCTCAGCAATTTTTTTCGTGTTTATAAAAACAAGTAAAAACAATGTGAGAATAACTAAAAAATAGCCACAGTGACAATTTGAAATTTAATTATTCATTCCAAAGATCCCTTTAGTCATTGCTGTTTAAAGCTTCTAGCTATTTACTATTTCAAATTTGATGTGAAGGATGTGATTTCATAATCCTCTACCAATAATAAGGAACATGACAATTTGCACTAACTAGTTCATTAAGTAAGAGAAATGTTTGGAGAAGGAAAAAAAAAAAGCTCACTGTTATTCATACAGTGGCATTTTAACATTTTCCAAAAATGCAGTCTTCAAAATCTCTAGATAGAGTACAGCTTTTCTGATATGTATTGTCTTTTTTTTTTCTTTTTCAACAAAGAAGCCGTTAGCCTTGGGTTATGCTTGTAAATCACCCAAATGACATTTGTGCAGAGACGCCCGACTCTTGTCACAAGCCTGAATTCTACAAAGTCTATTTTCATTTGTGAAGGAGTTCATTCTCCATGTTTTGAAGCTGTCTCCAAAGAGTTGAAGTGCTTCAGCGGCACAGCCATGGGATGTGTTGACAAGTCACACAAAGAGCATACCTGTATGCGGGAGATTAGACTCCTCGGCTCAGCAAACACTAGAAGGGTAACAGTAAGCAAACAAGAGGTAAAGCCATTTTTCTAAAAGCGACATAATAATGTTCAGCTATTACAAAAATTGCATATGGATATAGAGGTGACTATGCACAATAAATAAGTCTTAAATGCCACAGTGTCATTTAATAAATAGTAATCTTTCATCTTCTACAGGCAGTGAAAGGTAGACAGGGCAATATGGCTGCTATCAGTAATGAGTTCTGGTGATAACTTTGGACTTTAATGTGTGTTTAATTGGAAATTGGCTTCTCATAGTGGAAAACAATACCTCAACTGCTAAGCGTTTGCTGTGGCTAATGCCTTATACAATCCAACATTAGTTATACTTTGTAAAAATTGTGATGAATGCTTGTTTGCTAAATGCTGCCACTGTACCAATATTAATCCATCAGTTTCCCTGAAGCCTTGCCTAAATGGAAATTCTAGACAGGAGATTGTGTGTAATGCAGTGCAAGGCTTTGAGGGCCCTCAGAGGAATCACAACAGGCAAGCTGCGGGTTCTACGCTGAATTAATCAGCTGGTACAATCTGTGAATGAACAGTCATCTCGGTTTAGGAGGGGCCCCGAGCAGAAAAAGCACATTAAGGAACATTGCCTTTCTTTTTGTCAGTACATTTTAATGCCTTGGCTATATCTCGGTAAAACATATCCTCCAAAAAGCTCTCCATAAAACAGTTTCCCAGAGAGATCAAACTCGCCTTCTCTGAGTGATATTTACCAGTCACCCAATTATTTTTAGCATGCTGTCAATGTGTGCTACACACACCCACGTACCAGGAGACAGGGTTGTGGAGGGGTGTTTGATTGCGGCCTTAATACAGGAACCTTTGCGTCAGATGCAACAGCTGTCAAAGGAGCAGCTCCCTTCATTAGCAGTCCTTCCAGAGTGTTCCAGCAGCTCTGCACCAAAAGCCAAGAGTTGTGCTGGAAAATGCTCTAATCTTACAGCAAGGAATGATGGGGAGAGAGAAAGAAATAGAAGATTTGGAAAGGATTTAGGCAGGGAAAAGATTAGAAACCCATATCGGCCTTATCGTGCAGCCTCCACACTGGGGAGTTGAATGAAGCAGCTGTCAAATTTGAAACATACAAAAGCAGTAATCCTACAGTAAACAGAATGCTAGGTTTTAAATACAGCAAAATCCAGAGAGGGAGAGAGAGAGAGCAAGAGAGCAAGACTCTATCTGCATCTAAACAGCCTTCCTATGGTGAGTGCACTCTGCTAGGGTCTTCCAGTACACGGGCTTGACTCTCAGCACTGGCAGGAGATAGCTGGCCACATGGGGAGTGGGTGAGAGTGAGAACGTGCAAAGTCTCCCACAGAACAGGACATTTGGAGACTATTGATGTGTCATCATGAGTGACAGAAGGGTCCACAGTTAAGTTCAAGAGAGGGTTGTACATGGCCTGACAGTGGAGATTATTTGAGTACTCACCACCCTCTGTGACCCCAGTAGAGCAAAAGTGATACAGCCCGCGGAACAAAAGCGCAGGGGCTTGAGGTAGCCAATTGAGGAGATATCGTGTTGTCCCTCTACAATTGCTATTTAAAGTGGCCTTTAGTAACAGAACATTAGGAGGTGTGTGTTCACGCACATGAGTATGTGAAAGTGTGCATAATTTCTTTATTTATTTACACTATTGACTGTGAAAATCAAAAATTAGAATACACTGCCTCATATGCCCTTGGCAGGATTCATTAACTAAGAAAAAAAAGTATTAAATGCAGTGGATATTTTTCATACTTGCTCATCTTTCTCATCTTTAATTTTTCAGTCTCTGTGACTCATCAGCCACTGATATTATCTTGGATGATTGTGAGGTCAGATAAAAATAATGCATGGATAGAAAGACAAAAGTGCAAATACTTAAACTCTCCTGCAATTATTTCCATCTATTTTTTTCACATCTTTAGCTTTGAGCACCTTTGCACCTTTGCTTTAATATAAAACGTACTCGGGTAGCATAATCAACAGTAGAAATATTGAGTTGATAAAAAAAGAAAGACAAAAAGGGGGGGAAAAGGTACTGAGGAAACAAAGAAATGTAGAGATGTAATGATAATAAAAGTAGTGGCTCTTTAGAAAGCTTTTTCACATCCACACTCAGAGACCGCAGCAATAGTGCTACAATGATGTCAGTAGTTGAACTGACAGTTTATTGCCCCATCCCAGGAATACTTAATCCTTTTTTTGGAGCACATATTTCTAAAAGTTTCTGTCCTGGTTTGACAGTATGCATAGCAAAACAGAGTTCCATTACTGGCCATTATTTGCCATCTTTTATAATACTGAAAATACATGCATACCATATGCCCTCTTATGCTATATTCTCTACAGAAATCTCTTTCATTATTCGTGGTTGAAAAAGAACCAACACCATTATCATAGAAAAACACATTTTTTTAACCTCACTGCAGAGCAAACAACCAGGGAACCAATCAAACCTAGCATGCTAAATGCTATAGGCACCACGGCTGAACTACTGCACAGGCAGAATATTAAGTTGTAATCAGAGTTGGTGACCCTTTGAAGAAACAAACTCTACTTCATGCCTGTGCAGGAATTAAAACATTTTGCTCACAGAACACAATTTGAGTTTCTTTTGTATGCGTAGAGAAATGCCTTCAAACCACTGATTTGAAAGACATATTTGTGGGACTAATGGGGCTGTGGCCCAGCTGTGTCAAAACAGCCCGCAGACACGCTGCTGTGCGGTTGTTCGTGATTACTGAACAGGTCATTTATATATGCATATTCAGCAGCGCGTTTGATACCCCTCTCGACTTCTTTGGCCGATTGCTTTTAAAGCAGACTTGCGCTGCTTGGTATGCAACCCACACAGGCTCTCCTTCAGGGCATCATCAGTGGAGGCTGAAGTCTGATGAGGAAAAAGAGAGGGTGAAGAGAGGGAGAAAGAGAAAGAGAGAGAGGGAAAAAATGAAAGAGAAAATTCTTTACACAGCGTACCAGAGAAGGCACAGCATTTCCAAAAGGCGTCCATGTTTGGACCACAGTGTTTTGATTTGAACTATAGCTCAAAGGCAAACGGCTCCTTGGTCTCTCATCATACCAGTCATCGATTGCTGAGTAACTTCTGGCACCAATCTCCGACAACTACTTAACTGGTACACAAAACCATATCTTTCTGTGTTTTATGGCAGATAGCATCTGAAAATGAGTACCTTGGTTGCCTTTATCCTTCCTAACTTCACCTCATAACTCCTTTGGGAAATGCAGCAAGTTGATTTGCCATTTCTGAGCCAAGGCCTTAATTATGTACTAAGTCATGGCTGGCACAGAATTCTCATCTCCTTCTGCCGTATTTGGCCGACTCCCTGTGCTGTGCGTGCAGATTGAGTACTGGATGCAGTGTGGATGCAGTTTGGACTTGGGCCTTGATGGTCTCCCATCAACCCTGATGAGAGAAATTTGAGGTCATTGCTGTGGATGTTCGCAGTCCCTGCACAGCGCATACCTCCACATACAGTAGAAAAATCTCTCTACAGCTTCAAAGGCTATGCATCTATAATGACATACTGAACTAATAAAGGGAGTCAATCTGTTTTGTAAATCCCACTTGTGCAATTTTAGAATTAAAGGAAAATTAGAGTGGAGGAATGAAGAAAAAAAAGCAAGAAGGGGAAGAAAGAAATAAGATTGCCTTCAATTGCCAGAAGCTTTCCAAAAACCCTTTCTTTTTTTCCCTCTCTTTCCTCTTTCTCTCTCTCTCCCTCTCTCTCTCTCTGAGCTTATTGGTATCTTATTAGATATGTCTCTGCCATACAAAGTTATTGTGCTGGGAGTCTTTTCAAGGTTCAAATCCCAGCAAAGCCTGTAATAATCTGTCAACTGAAGGAGATACCCCTACAGACAAGGGCCTCCTAATCCACATAGATCAATAGCTGTCTGACTGGCTAACTCCCCAGTCCACTGTACCACTGTCCACCCAGTGACAGCCTCCTGTGGCTAGTGTCTCCCTCTCTGCCGCTGATCACATTCTCAAACTCTGAGTAGGCTATCACGAGGTTAATGAGTGGGATAATGGAGACATATTAGAGTCAATATATGACCTTTGGATACGGGTCAGGAGAGGCACTACGTAACACAGCCAATAAGCATCACTAGAACTAATAGGACCTTTATGGAATGCAGGCTTTCCAATTACATTGCATGCTTCAGCACACATCTGCATAAAGCTGTCCCGGTTTGTCAAAAAAACAGAGAATTTGCCAGAAGATCCAGCAATTTGAGTTGTAATTTTCCTACGTGGAATGAAAACGACATTATATGGCAGGTCTCGTATTTTTAATGTGGTTGAGAGTATCTGGACTGACAGATTTGCATCCGAGTGAACTAAAATGAACTTAGAGGAGAGCTGTATCTCAGTATCACCCTCCTTCATAAAAGACAAGGAAAAATGCATGCTGTCTTTCTTTCCTTCTCTCCTACCATCCTCCAAAAACCACAATCTCTCTTTCTGTCTGACTCCCTTCAGTTCTCCCAGCTCGAGGGCAGAGCAGACAGTCTATGCCAAAAGAGATGGACTTGGAGAACGGTGAATGACGGTGATTTCATTCATTAGATTGGTTGAGATCACTGCTAGATTATAACCTCTGACAACGAGCTGTCATCTTTGAGACAGGAGACCATTGGTATTTTTGGTTCTTAATATGGCTATCTCCTGGGATGTCCGAGCCAATCTTGGCTGTAATGAGGGGCAGACAGAAGTGAGGAGCAGTACAGGATATTGTTCCTTCAGGCTGGTTAGCCTGCTTTATAAATCAGTTGTATGGTGAGTGAAGACACATGTCAAGTGCTCGCAGTGCTGTGGAATAGAAAATTGCATCATGACACGTCTCATATTTTTACTGAGAGCGACAGCAGTACCCAGATGAGACAGTCATTTTTTAGCATCATTTATGAGTGTGTGTACATTTTCATCTTGTAAGTCTAGGTACTTCGACACATCACTGATGTACTTGCAACAAGTAAATAATATTCCCCAAATGCCCCCAAAGTTCCAATAATACCTTTTCAAATATAGAGACCAACATAGTTATCGTTAAAATTAAGATATACACTTTGTGGTAGTTCGAATCATTTACTCCTCTGATGTTTTGAAAGTCAAAAGCAGCTCACATAATGCATTATCAAGAAACAATAAACACTAATAGTACTGTGAAAACATCTGTTGAAAATGTGTGAAATGTATATTTCTAATACTGGATATTTACCATATATTTTGAGTTTTAAAAAGTGTGTTTAAAATACCGTTCTATGGCATTGATATTACAGTACACTATTTTGTTTATTTGGCGTCGGGTACAGAGAATTTCACGGAGGTCATGAAATTCACAGCGTCAGCTCTCTGGGGAAGAAATTGACAATGCAGTGGAGAAGAAAACTGATCTATTTTGCTCTAGGTTCATCTACACAACATCGCTGTCAAAGGATAAAGCTTCTGCTCTACGTATGCGTGTGGACCTCACTGGATATCTGATTGCAAATATTCAAATATGTGAACATGTCTATGTTTCTGTCAAAGAACATTATTTGTAACACATAGGAACAAATTGTCAAGTGATTTTAACCCACCCCCCCTCTCCAATTAACCCTGTTGCAAGCCCTTGTTCATTCCTGACTTGGTGTAGATGTACATTTGTAACAAATGTTGTGAATTTTTGATTTGTGGCTTGAGGCAGTGGATTTCATATGCAAGCTTCAGTACTGATTATTTTGGAATAATCATTCCATTACACGAACATGTCTCCAAGGCATACTGTGTGTTGTGTGTTTCCTCAAAGTAAATATATTTTTATCAATGCAATAGTTTCAAACAGAGTAAAATATGAATTTCCTCCAAGCAATGAAAAAAAATTATCTGAAGGATGGTCCTAAATGAGGAAATGCCCACAACAATTTAAAACCTACAATACTGTAGGGGTTTGCTTTATCACATAAAGAAGATGCTGTTAGGAAAATCATTATTCAAATTGTGTAAACAACTGATTAATGACAGACAATAACTGAACGAATTAAAACAAAAACAACTAGTTCTATGTTATCACACTATTATGATATTTGTAGGGTGTGCAGATTATGAGCATCTTTGGTAGTTTACATGCTAATCAACATTTATTTACCGTACCAATAACAACTACATGCAGAGCCATGGCTACAGTGCTATAAGGCGTAATGAGAGTGGCTTGCAGTTCAAAAAACACAAGAGCAGAAAGGCCTTAACTTCATAAGCACAGCATGACTACCGTCTCATATTTTATGATTCCTGACACAGCTAAGGGGAAAGACATAATAATATACATATTTCATAAAGAAATAACACAAAAAAAGTCTTCTTAGCCTTGAAGGAAAAAAACAAAACAAAACAAACAAACAAGTAAGAAATAAAATTGAATAGAATAAAACATGAAATATGAAACACTACATGCGAAATTGCATACAAACATACATAGTGTTGTAAAAAAGAAAATATACTCCCTTTCAAATCAAATAATTTCTGTATCAGGGTATAATAAAAAATTATCTGGTCCTCATCAGGTCTTAAAATTAGGCAAATGAAATGTCAGTTGAACCATGATGTACCGTGATTTACGCTGTGGCATTATCTTTTAAACAAAGAGCAAAATTGTCTCAAAAATAAGTATATCCCTAATAATTCAGAGAAATTAAGAGGGTAAGTAGCAGCCAGGTGCTGCTAATCAAATACACTAGATTAATTGACCGTAAGCACATGTAAACATCTCAATCAAAGAAGTTGAAGAAGTCTCCTGGAAATATTCAAGTGTGTGTTAATAAAATGCCATGGAGTAGATGTTCCAACAAATTCACCCCAAGGTCAGTCTGTGCAAGAGAAACTATGTAGACTGCAGTTGGCATGTTAAATGTTAAAGTTCATGACGATAAAATTAGAAAAAAGACTGAACAATATGGCTTGTTTGTATTGCCAGGCATTGTATTGTATTGGCAAAAAAGTTCCATTTTGGTTTCATCTGACCAGAGCATCTTCTTCCATATGTTTGCTGTGTCCCCGACATGACTTGTGGCAAACTGCAAACGGGACTTCTTATGGTTTTCTGTTAACAATGGCTAATAGTTGTCCTATGGACACATTCCCCCACCTGAGCTGTAGATCTCTGCAGCTCGTCCAGAGTCACCATGGGCCTCTTGGCTGCATTTCTGATCAGCGCTCTCCTTGTTCAGCCTGTGAGTTTAGGTGGAAGGCCTTGTCTTGGTAGGTCTACAGTTGTGCCATACTCCTTCCATTTCTGAATGATCGCTTGAACAGTGCTCCGTGGGATGTTCAAGGCTTGAGAAATCTTTTTGTAGCCTAAGCCTGCTTTAAATTTCTCAATAACTTTATCCCTGACCTGTCTGGTGTCTAAATCCAATCGAGAATCTGTGGCAAGATCTGAAAACTGCTGTTCACAAACGCTGTCCATCTAATCTGACTGAGCTGGAGCTGTTTTGCAAAGAATAATGGGCAAGGATTTCAGTCTCTAGATGTGCAAAGCTGGTAGAGACATACCCTAAAAGACTGGCAGCTGGAATTGCAGGAAAAGGTGGTTTCTACAAAGTATTGACTCAGGGGGATGAATAATTACGCACACCCCATTTTTCAGTTATTTATTTGTAAAAAATGTTTGGAATCATGTATGATTTTCGTTCCACTTCTCACGTGTACACCACTTTGTGTTGGTCTTTCACGTGGAATTCCAATAAAATTGATTCATGTTTGTGGCTGTAATGTGACAAAATGTGGAAAAGTTCAAGGGGGCCGAATACTTTTGCAAGCCACTATATAAAATGCAATAGTATTTGTATTTGGTTAGCAAAGCCTTGTGACAATCGACTCTCAATTACTAAGTATAGGTTAAGTGTATCTGTTTCCAAATAAGATCAAGGCTATGTATTGCAGCAACATATACCTGACATGTGGTTTGGAGTGTTTGAGTGGAAAGCACAGAGATTTTGCAATGCTTTCATCGGGGTCCGCTCTGGCCTCTGTGCAGCAGCACTAAATTGAAACTCTGCAGGGACACAAAGACTGTACAAATCACAATCACACAATCTCATCAGTGTAATAGATTGGGGAGGAGGTAAACCAGAAACTGGCATAAAATTCACTGCAAAAGCCACAGGTGCCCCAACAAATATGCACAACCCCCACTGAGGCCACATGAAGCATAGCTGAGCTTATACTTTGTATGTAAAACAGTGCTTTGCTGAAGAAAAGGATGCATATTTACCTACTCCTATAGATAAGTAAAAACTAAATATAAACTGAAAGGTCATGCTGTATAGTTGCAACAAGCAGAAAAAGACTCAGTTCAAATTGAGTGCTGCTGTCTGTCTCTGGGGGCAAACCAAACCAAATATTTCTCAATTCATGAATTAAAACTTATTCCTCTCTCACTCTCTCCGTTGCTGCCCTACGTTGAAGGCTAGATGATGAATTGGCCAAGTGTGAGCATGTGACGGGAACTGCATTGTTCATGGACGATCAACCCTTACTGAAAAGTCTGGGGCAATGATGTGTTAGCACATCCTCCTGAGATGAGTCACCCTGATGCCTTCTGACAGGCCTCATTCCACTAGTGAGCGAGGCTAACCAGGAGTGCGCCTTAGCCCCAAACACATGCTTCAGGGTAGACTCCATCTGGCCCAAAATGAGAGCAAAGGAAGGGAGTTTAAAAATAACCAACAGAGAAGGTGTCGCAGAAAGACAACATGAAAGCATGCAAGCATGGTAGTCGGCTGCCATTGAAGCAGAACTGTACACCAGCCTAGAATGAGCAAAAGAACTTTATTAATTTGTTTTGTTTTATTCAGACAGAATAAAGTTCAATGAAAATGTTATCCCAACAGTGACGCCTATTCGAATAATATACATGACATGTGTAGCAAAAGCTAATCCACTTGTCAATTCAGAGAACTAATAGTGCCATACATGTGACTTTTCACAACTTTTTCCATCAGCTCAAACAATATTATCATGTTGGAGGGACATATGAATGGCATTTTCATAAAGCAGCCCGGATTAATATCTAATCTTTCATTTTGAGGGGGATCAAAGACAGTCTCACAATTATGGCTTCCTTTTTTTTGGTTATAAAAAATCGCCTATTTTTGTTATTTAAAGCAGAAAAGGTAATGGATCAGAAGCCACTGCCATCAAATGTAACTGAGAACCATTATAAGAAAACCAATATAGCAAAGTTTATTTTAAGATTGCATGAACTGAATCTTACAGTGGAAAATTCTTTTTTTTCCTTTTTGAAAGCTGCTTGTCTTTCACACATATCTTTAAACGTGTTAATCCTGATTGCTTTTGTGGTCCCGTGAAGCTGTTCTTTTGAGAACCCAAATATAGAGCTCCGCCCATGTCTTTTCTCTCTTCCATGAGTTCTTATCATCTCACCAGACTGTAGGCAGAAAACCAACATCAGAAAGAGTGCTCGTTTGAAGACCTGCTCTCTGCTGTCATGCTTCATTGTGGAGAGATATCTGTCCATTTCCTGTAAAAAAAATAAAAAATAAAAGTTTACGGTTCAGTTGGGATGCGTGGACCTGTGCCTCAAGCTTGGCATTACCCCCACCCACCCGTGCCTTTCTGATATCTTTGTGGTTGGTTAGTTGAACTTGGATGGAGAGGGAGGGGATGTACTAGGAGGTGCTGGGGTAAGAGGTTGGCTGGGGATGAACTGACAGGTTATTACTGGCTTTGTGGGGGATTATTCCATAAAAGCCCCCTCAGCCCTGTGGCCAGCATGGCCACAACCCCCACAAATAAGATAAAATAATCTCTGTAAAAGTGGTCTGAGAGACAGGGAGAGGGACTGTCAGACAGTTAGGCAGAGACAGATTCCCAAATACCCTGGTGCTCCTGAATGAGAGAAAAATCTTCAATCTGTCCTAATTTTTTTGTTTCCTTTTTTTCTGAAAAAACCTGTGCCTGGGGATATGTCAGTTGGAATGAGATTAAACTCCCACAGTATAGAGATAGAAAACCAGAGTGGAACACATCTAAAATGCTTAGAGCTCCTGTTTAGAGAAGCTGTATTCTCTCTTCTGGTTCAACAGATGAGAATCTGACTCATGTGGGCTGTTGCATAAGCAGGTGCAATCATTATCAGGAACCTAGTTTGGTTGGAGGACACTATAATGCTGTAAGACGCAGGTCCACAATTTACACTGTAATTTTGCTGTTCAGTCAGGGACCAAGAACATAGACACTGGCATTTACTTTTGATACCTGAAATTGAAGATTGAAGCACAGTGGAAATAAACAAGGACCGGCATAAAAACAATCGAGCATTTTAGAGGAACTTAAATATCAAAAGAATGTAGTCATTTATTTCTGTAATTTCCTCATATGGGCATACACTTTTTTAACAATAACTTGTTTTCTGGGATTTCTTTTACACTCACTCAGTTTTAGGAACGTGGTGTAAACAACTGTGCTGCTGGTGTGGAATCAAACATCAAAGATGGAATCAAACATCAAAGACATGAGAATATACATGCATGTACATATATAGACATATATATTTTTAGCCAATATTTTCACCAATATTTTGATTAATTTTGTGGATTCCTAAAATTACTTAAAGACTAGGTATATGTATTTCCTCTCTGGCTCTATATATTATGGTTATTATTATTTTTAGTTGTAGTAGTGGTAGTATGAAAATGGTATGCTAAATACTGTCCTATTTGTTACCTTATATTTCCTTCATTCCCTACAATTTAGTAGAAGATTATATATTAAATCCCTGAAATGTGGAAATGTGTGGCTGAGATCAGCACTTTCATATTATCTCCTAATTCAGATAATATGAGTTTCAGCTGGGTCCTACATGCATATATTAGTAACATACCCATATAACAAACCCTGTACATCACAATATTATAATAATGAGTTTGCAATACCGAGTTTAAAATTAGGTTTGTTAACAAAGGAATAATGTCCCATGAGGTGCACGTTATTAGAGATTAATGAGCCAACAGGATATCAAACAGGGATGATTTGCATATTTCCATGAAAATTGCTATCAAAACAGGACAAACCATAACCTAGCGACACCTGTGAGTGTTGTCACAAATACCTGGAACAAGTATTGCCATGTCATAAGATTATAATGTAATGAAAACACGGCTCAGTAAATAGTGTGAACCTGGGGACATGTATCCACATCTGCTGAGCGCACAGAGTTCTGCAGCTCAGCTATGCACCAGAAAGATCCTGTTATGCTAGCAAGATTCAAAGCCACTAACACTGGTTGGTTGACGAACAATGAATGAAATTAAACAGGATTTTAAGAAGATTGGCATTTCCCCGACAAATCAATTTCATGACTGTCACCAACGGCTGATGAGAGATGTGTACTAAAGCGAGCAGAATAGTGAAAGGGATGTGATGTGTGATGATTGTTTTTGTGATAATTTCCCATGGCTCAAGCTTGCAACAGAAAAGGAACAAGAACATTACAAGTTTACTGATTTATTTATTTATTTATTTTTTGCTTTAAATGTTGCAGGGAAGTTGCAAGGAAATAAGTCATGTGGTGTGTACTTGGACATCTGAGCCATATATCTGTGTGTGTGTTTGTGGGGAAGGGAAAACTTTCCAGCTCTGCTCTTTTTATGCTCTTTGCCACAATCAGCCGCTGATGGTCTGTGTCACATGGCCTACAAAGACAGACTGACAATAAACCAGAGTCTGAGTCTGATAGAGACTCTGGCCAGCTGACGCCAGACAAGCGACCAAAACTTAGATGCTTTAATCATCAACACTGGCAAAATTTGTTTACCAGTTTTACTCAGGTTACCATAGTTACAGCTTCATCAATTCCCTGGCTCACCAGCACCTCTCCCAGCAACTTGGGCTTCTCACAATTAAATGAGCCTGATCAAGCGATATTTAAAATGCACCACTATTTAAAATGCAAAGGAAAAGCAAATCAAACACTCTCTAAATTAGCACCTCACTATGATCCAGTTACAGCTGTCTCTTGCTTTAGGTTTCCTCTAGATGAGTACCACAAATTTAGCATAAACGATGTTAACCAAAAAGAAATAATATGCAAAGAGTGCTGTAGTTACACTTCAAATCAACACAAGTAATCTGTTCAAATGCCTGAAACCCAGTGTTGGGACTAACACGTTATTAAGTAACGCGTTACAGTAACTACGTTATTATTGTGGTAACGAGCACAGTAACTAGTTATTATGCCAAAACCAGGAACGCGCTACTCGTTACTGGGATTTAGATAGGCTCGTTATTCGTTACTTCGTGTGGTGGCTATCGCGGAGCTTCCACAGATTCAATAACATTAGCAAGTGGTGGAGGCCAGCAGGTAGATGAGGGAAAGGGGAGGCAAGAGGAGAGACCCGAAGCAGCCGCTGGTCCGAGTGTCAGGTGAACTGAACTTCAGGTAAGAAGTTATGACCTGCAGTCTATCTGGGTCAGATATGAACCAAGTTTAGGTGGAGTTTATTTTCGTTATGCTGACTTTTTCGTACTGCGTGCTAGCTAGCATGACGGAGTTTCTATACAGCTGGGTGGGTGCTATGATGTTACTGATGTTGAACTTTATTTTGTTCATAAGGTTAGTTAGTAGAGTTTCCAACCATGCCCTAAAAAACGGAATCGTCTTGTATTCAGAGAAAATATTTCGCGTTTGGTATTGAGGTGAAAAGGAACAGTTTGTCCCGGACTTCAGCTACAATGAAAAAGACACAAAGCTGGAGTTATTCTGTGTCTTTGCTGCACAGCTGCATCTTCTTTTCTCATTCTCTCCCCCTCCCTCTCCTGTTGCTACTTCAATCATTAAACTGATCAATGATCAGCTGATCGGCTTTTCTCTCTTGTTTGTTTATCACCCACTTTGCGCCAGAAACAGGAAACCAGCGGATGTCGCGTTAAACAACAGCAGCACGTTTAAGCTTGATCAGCTGTTGTTAGAATTTATTTAATATTAATTTCTACTATCAGCTGATGTTTGCTGGAGCCACAGCTGTAAAGCTGCTGGTCATTATGTCGCTTTGGTTATCCGGTGAGAGGGAAACATGAGGATGAAACCAGGAGATGTCCTTACTGAATCATCAGAGCTGACAGCTGGTAACTGTGCAGGGGCGGGTCTAGCAAAGTGTTGTCAGGGGGCCAGGTAGGGCATTAACAGGGAAAGGGGGGAAAAAAGAAATACTTTTCTTTCTTATTCTCATTTGAAATGTCTAGCTTTTAAAAAATAATTATCTGAGTCTTACAACAAATGATTGATAGATTGATACATATATACCATCAAGACAGTGTACATCACTGTCACGACAGTGTTTGTTTTCATTCAAAGGCATTATGATTTTTCCTATAATGGTGGGCCGGTCTCTAGTCAAAATGCTCGGGACGATTTTTTTGTCCCAGTCCAGCCCTGTATGCAGCTCATCTGCAGTCTGGTGTTGCCTACATCTTCCTATTCAGAAGATGTTTCTATTGGTAGGTGGCAGAGTGCACTTGTGGCAAGTAAGCAAGCTAGAAGACTGGCAATCTTGCTGGGTATCCAGTTACGGAAGCAACACGTTAACAAGAGAATTCTGAGTAAAACCAAAGTTACTTTCCCTAGTAACTAATTACTTTAACGAGTAACTTGAAGTAACTGAGTTACTTTTGATAGAAGTAACTAGTAATGTGACTAAGTTACTAATTTAAAGTAACTTACCCAACACTGCTGAAACCACACCACAAACTGCAGTATATTTAATACATGAAGACCAAGAAAAACAATGCAATAGTTGCTAACTTGAATCCTTCAACATGAACTTAAACATCCATAAAAGTGAACCCGTACAGCTTGTTTGGTCTTGTATCGCACTGAAATGCGACCATCAAATGACCATAGAGATCACATGTTATTTGACCAAAGATGTGTCCAAGAAACACAGTGAGTAACAAATGTTTCTGAAAAATCATCAACATGCTGAACCATAGATAGATTTTCCCTTTGCAATTTGCAGCTTTGCGACACGTTTTATTCACATCCATCATCAGGTATGAATGAAGTGAGAGACATTATATTACTTCTCTGCAGAGACTAATTTATAAAGATGAACTAGCACAATGTAAAAATTAATGCAGTGCCTTGATGATTTCTTCTAAGAAACTGGATTAAAGTGAATAAGCAGGACCGATTTCATTCTGAAGATCTGAACAGATGTCAAGGTGTGAAAGCCTGAAACTATTGCACTGTTTACATCACACTGGAATAAAATATTTTTTGTCACTAAATTTTAGGAATCATGATCTCAATATTACACAAAATAATAGTAATTACCATTTTGTCTATAATCATGCAGCCCTAATATAAAGTCACTTAGTCACAAGTTTTGCAAGATGTTAGCTTGTTAATGTTCTGCATTAGGGTGTGAACAATTTTTTTCTATGTCCCTGTAGCTATGGTTACCTACTTTTGATGCAGGCTGAGCAAGCAACTTACTTTAAAGCAATAAACAGTCAGTTTTTATGGAAGTACTTTGTAGTTGTCCTCAGGATTTAAGGGACACTCTACAGCCAGTTACAGTATAATCAGGTACTCCCTCAGACCATAATCTAAGTTATAATAATCATATCTCATTACCTGATACAAAATAAAGCTGGAACTGGTTTTGTAGGTCCTTGGAGTGATGGAAGATTATCAAATGTGAGGCTGTGATATAATTAGAAAATCCAGTCCGGCCCTGCTTAAGACATAACTGCCAGAGGCTATTGCCCTCTGGTTGACAGACAGATGGTTTTACTTATTACTAAGGAGAAACTCAAAGTCAAGTCTGAGCACACCTGCAGGAAAGAACACAAATATGCAAGAGGTTGCCAAAATAACATAGTAGACTCAACAACAAAAAAACAATCAAATCAAAATTGAAAAAAAAAATGATATAGAAAAGTTAATATTTTTTAAATATTTAAAAAACAAATAATAAATAAAAAAATAAAATAAAATAAAACCAAATGTTAACTGAGAAATCAACTTTAGAGTTGTGCAGTGTAATCTGCAGTATGTAGTGTTCAGTCAACCAAATGAAAGAATTACATGAAAGGATTCAAATTCATTTTCAAATAATACAACACAGTCAGTGCTGGAAACACATTACTTGAAGAGTGCTACTGGTACAAATATGATTTGTAAAAATGCTTTTTTCTTGCTGAAAATAGTTTTTTAGTTTATTATTATTATAGTCCATTTACACATAGATCCCTCCCCCCATTCAATGCAGAGCTCATAGAGCCTCTTTGGAAACATTCACGTATTTGAAGCCTTTTAGGTATATCTACACAAACTTCCCCCAAGCGGTCATAGCAGATGACCTAAGCCTGCTTCTGCTGGAGGTGTCTTCTTTCTGTTAAAAGGGAGTTTTTCCTTCCCACTGTCGCCAAAGTGCTTACTCCTTGGGGGTTATATGAGTGTTGGGGTTTTCTCTGTTTTCTTTGTATTACTGTAAGGTTTTTACCTTACAAAATAAAATGGCTTAAGGCAACTGCTGTTGTGATTTGGCACTATATTAAAAAAATTGAACTGAATTGAACTTCTTACATCTGACTATGGGTAGTGTATGTCATTCCTTCCTGCTGATCCTCTCAAGCTCTGTTAAATTGGATAGGAAGCATCTATAAACTTCCTCCTTTAGGCCTCTTGGTTGTTTTGTGCAGTTTGACTGTAGCCTTTCTTGGTTTTCTTTAGAGACCTTTCTGAATTTGTTCTGCATTCATCCTCCCAAAGCACTGCACACTTGAGTGTAAGGATGATCCAGGTGATAAAAAAATGCTTTGAGTTGGCAGGAAATAGTGGTTGGAGTTCAGTTTGGTTCAGTTTCATTCAAATTATGTCAGTTCACAAAGGACATGTATCTCATTGTGCTTTACACTGTAGGATCCTAAGAGCAAGCATTTCCAGAAGGTTAGGGATAAAAAAAAAATGCCCTGTCACTCTGTGCAGAATCTAATCGGTAAGAAATGTGATCTCTTTTTCTAGTCTCTGTTAACTCTCTTGCTGGACATTTTACGATCATCTGAAGGGATTTTTTTTGGAAGCTATTAGCACAATCTGGATGATATCCACACCTAGAAGTAACAAATGGAAGTTTTTTTGCTTGTTTGTTTGTTCTTTTATAGCATCACTCTCAGATGTAGGGTAGGAAAGCATTCAAAGATTTTTTCCTGGTCTTATTAGACGAGAGAGTTTTTTTTCCATGCTCTGTACTCCTTTGCATTTAAACCAGACGATCATGGCTTTTACTCCAGAGGCCTCTCTTTGGGTGACATAGAGAGCTAATTGACAGTTGTCTTTCTGGAAGATCCTCCAGTTTCTGCAGAGGACTTCTAAAGGTCTGTTAAAGTGACTCTTGGAGTCTTCTCTCACCCCCGTTCTCTGCGGCCTGCTGGAGCGGGGGGGCTAGGAGGAGTTGGCCGTCCGACTGCGGTCTGGAGTGTGGGGCCTCCCTGCTGCTGCGGAGTCGGGGCGGTCTGCCTCCCCCCACCGCAGGGAAAAGGGTAACACCACCTGGGTCTGGGTGCAGTTCCCCCCTCCAGGGGCAAGGGTACCTAGACCCGGTTTGTAGAGTACGCTTGGGGAGTGTGATCGTGTGTACAGCGTCTCTTTATGTCTGTCTCCACGTTGGTTGAGTGTGGAGTAAGTGCATATGAGAGCATGAGGGTGGGAATGGATGTTTGTGTCTGTGTGTGCCTGTATGTCTGTGTCTATATGTCAGGTTGGGTATCAGACGCCACCTCTCTGGGGACATCTCAGGCCCTCCAAGGTTTGGAGGCCTATCTCCACCCACCACCACTTCCCCTGCCAGTGGCGGACTCCCTCAGGTGTCGGTGCGTTGGTGGTTCTTTGTGTCTGGGGGTGGGCGTCCGGGTACACACCGGCTCACTCCTTGGCGGCCGCTTATCAGGGCCTGGAGCCTGGGGCTCGCTCGGGCCACTTCGGAGGTGGGGTGCCCCCGGCCTCTCGGCCTGGGGCTCGGTCACTCAGGCACAGCTGGCTGCCGGCGGAGCTCACTGCAACTCCCCCTGGCTTCTGCTCCGCGGCTGCTGAGTGAGCCCTCATCTGGGACTCTCCTCAGCTCTTTCTGGGACAGTGGCGCGGCTGCCCCTCTGTTGGTCTTCCTTGGTCTCTTGTGTTCTGGGGGCCTCTGGATGTCTGGAGTTTTGATCTCCTCCATACCTGCTTCATCCCTGGAGGACGGGGCTGTGGCTCCCCACACTCCCTAGCAGATCGTTACATGGAGAAACCTTTGGAATGCAAGCATGCTGATCCACACAGGTATGCACACAGGTGTACACACGGGTATTCACAGACGCGGACTACAGCTTTCTTGGCTGCTGCCTCAAAGCACATTGTGCGCTGTCTATCTTGCGTGCTGCACAATATCGTTTATTATTTAGTATCTACTGATATCTACTGCTAGCTAGTTTATTGTGATGGTGCCGTTTTTTTTATTATGTTGCTCTTTGTTGTTTGCTTTCTCTTCTGTTTTTTTTCTCCATACAGGTGACCCAGGTGTTTTGTTTTTTTGTTGTTTGTTTGTTTTTTTCTTTCTTCCCCCCCTTCTCACCGTCTCTTCTCCCCTTTGGTTTTCTTTCTCTCCCTCTCTTTCTTTCATTCTTTCTCCCTGTCCTATCCCCCAGTCATGTCTGTCCCGTTTGTAGCAACTGAAAATAAAATAAATTCATAATTATAATAAAGGTCAATCAAATGGACCAATATGGCAAGGCCATGATGATCCACTTGGTAAAATAAATCCGCTTGGCATCTTTCTTGGCCTTAAGACAACAATTCTGATGGCTAAAGATCCAAACGGGACACAAAAAAATAAATAAAGTGACTCTTGGTCATCTGCCTCATTCTCTTTTGTTTTACGAGCTCTGCTCTTTTGTCATTATTGGTTTCAGTAGATTTCTAATGTCTGTTATTTTCTTGACTGACCTGTTGCACTGATATCCTTTCACAGTACCAAACTGGAATTCAGTGATTGACCCATGTTGTGTGTTGTGTTGTGTGTGTGTGGTGTGTGTTTATATAATTATAGTATAATTATTATTATAATAATATATTATATATATGGGTGTGTGTGCTCAGATAAGTAGCCTGTGTGATATGCTAATTAGCATGGAAAGATTGGACCCCGTGCATGACAGAACCAGCTGTCATGTATTGTAAGTCCCAACATTTTTTACTTTGAGTAACACCAGTATATATTGTATTTCTGCTACATTTGGGGGAGCTGATATATGATAAGAGCATAATAATATTTCAGTCCAATATCACATTAACAATACATAAAGGCCTTTGATTTTAGTGGGTGATCGTTTTCTCTGATACAAACCCCTTTATCATCAACTCGGTAATGCAGTGGAGATTAATGCAAATCACATTAATATTTAGTGCTAGCGTACTGTTATTAGCTTATATGATTTCTTTTACAAGACACATCTTATATTTTATGAGGAACAATCCCAGACAATCTGCATCCCAATTATGTATCTCGCAGTGGACAGAGAAGGATGAAGCTTCATTAAATATCCTTGAAGTGAATGTCACTTTACTGGTATGCATCATTATTACAACTCATTAATCTTGATCTGCAAGAATGTGATAACACTCTTCATTAATGAGTCTGTGATTCACTCCAGCAGCTAATTTCAGAGGGAGTGACCACTGAGGTCTTCTGATCGCCAGCTCTAAGGATTACATCATAATGCAACTTTTCAAAATGGTTCCATGCTATGACTTTTACAGAATGACAAGCAGATACAATGACAACCTGACAACAAGAAATTGGATCAGATTACAACTTACGGTTTTTGTGATTTTGTGATGGCTGTCTTGCATCTTGTTCCACTCTGCATGGTCATTTTCACTTGTCATCAAAGTAATTAGCATTTGTTGACAATGATGAATGCTGGAGAAAATTTAAAAGTAAAATTAGCAATAGCCTGCTATAAAAAAAACCCTTAGAACATGTGAAACTATATCATTGACAAATTGAGAAAATACAGTTTTCTGAAAAAATAACACTCCACTCGGTGTTATATTGATCAATATTTTAAAAGTCAAAACATATTCTCTGCCACTCCCAATATTATAGGTAGCAGATATATTTATACAACATGAGTCTTTTAGTGTAAAGACCCCACAATATTACAGAAAAGAAATCAAGTGAAAAAGTCATGTTCATGAGGCTTGACAAATGCTACAGATTTTAGTGGAATTGGAGGCAAGCAGCTGGCTATTGTCTCTGGACTTCTTCCAGAAACAATAGCCTACTGCAGCCACAGCGTGGTAATAATTTAAAGAATGGATGAAAGTGAGCCAAAAGCTTTACAGCAAAATGCTGCTTGAGATGAAATGAGATGCTTTAACTTCTTTTACAAGACACATTTTATATTTTATGAGGAACAACCTCAGAGAATCTGCATCGCAATTATGTATCTTGGAGTGGACAGAGAAAGCTGAAGCTTCACTTAAATTGAATACCTATTTTTAGATTTCTGTGGACAAGCACTGTTTGCATTGCTTGCCATGACAGTGCATCACTGCTTCATACTTAATAAACATGGTTACTTTGTTGTGCCTTTAAACTTGAGGAATTTTTGCCTTTTTTTCCATTCTTTTTAAATATTTGGTGTAACGTATAAAAAAAAATGTAAATTAGAAGCAAATTTCAAAGGGAGAGTCTTCAATATGTACTTTATTTTCTATTTGTATCATATAATATATGCTCGTTATTATTATTAATAGTAGTAGTAGCATTGGAAAAATGGTTAAAAAATATAATACAGTGTACTATTATCAGATTGAATGATGGATAAGTGAAATATGGCAGTAAATTAAAACCTTTTAAAACTCATTGCCAGTGAATTATTTGTGGATTTTATCAATATTATGCTTGTTGTTAGCTTTCTACTTATGTTATATAGCCTAGCTTTTATTAGTTTGTGACAGTGGTTGAGTCAAAATAATTTAAGTTCATTTGGGTCCTGCTAGAAAAAACATAATGATGTGCTACATTTTCCATTTCTGGACTTTTGAATGACCCTTGCATTTGACCCACAGGGGAAAAGCATGTGGAAAATCATCTTACCCTCGCTGCTTGAATGACTGACAGAGCTATCAAAGAAACAGAGAAGAGGAAAACAGTTGCCTGGAGAAACGGTGTGATTGCTTATTGAAAAGCTGCTGGAGGTGAGGCCTGATGTCTGTGACATGCCTGAAATAGCATATGGCCATTGTCAAACTTTTCAGTCCAAGACACAGTGTTGTGCAATAGGTGGCATTTTCAAGCAATTTTCTACTTTTTTTCTGCAAAGTTCATGCGACACAATACAAATTTCTCAGTGAATGAAAGAAAGCCTTAGGCTAATGGTCACCTCACTTGGACATCAAAAGAGTCTAGCACAATTTACAGTCGAAGTGTTGGCCAGTGAGAAACAAAACAAAACATATGAAGAAAAGGAAAAGACACTGTTAATTCCTAGTGCATAATTCATGTTACATGAATATTTGTGTAATTAATGGGTATGTATGGCAGTCTGTATCTTTTTTGTTATTGTTGTTTTTGTTTTTAAGCTGGAAAATCTGGAAGCTGATCAAGTGAGGAAAATATGTGTCCAATCACACATGAAAAAATACTGAAGAAATATGGAAAAAATACAAAACTGTACTAGTATGTACTTAACAGTATAGCGCACAGTCCTATTCTCTCTATTAAAAAAGCAAACAAACAAAACATCTTTATCCTAATGGATAAAATCTATCCTAATGGATAAAGAGTAGTCAGTGTTTTTGTCGTTAACATGAAGCTTTCACTGTTCATCATTGTTCGCTCCTTATTGGGCAGCAAGCAGAGAACGAACAAGAAGTAGCTTTTTCACTGTCTTCCACTACATCAGAGTAGTTATCTTGTGATTAAGGTGTGCACATGAACTTCATTGACATCTGTGAATGCTGACCATTATCTTTTAATTAGACCAGTGAATTAAAACACTCCCTTGATGGTTCCCTAGGATTGGGATGAGCCGGTGATGGATGTGAGACAGAAATTACCACTCAAAGTACAGATGCCAAATCGACTTGACGATGAATCCGAGAAAATGCGATGAGTTGAAACTGAATCATGTTTTATTAGCTTTCAGTTTATTCTTGTTCATCTGTGATTCAATTAAGGGAAATGTTTAAAATGTATAGATTGATTCACCAGATTGCTTGCTTGTAAATATAGGTTCACAGTGTTTGGGGGGAAATTTCTTAAAAGAAGGTCAAAAATGATGTCACAACCTTTGGCTTTTTTATCTTTAATGTTTTAATGTTGATCTAGTCCTTGTCAGCGCCTTTTTAATAATAATAAGAATAAATAAATAAACAGGTCGCATTGGGGATCCACTGGCATCCAAGAAAAGATTGAAAAATAAAAATGATGAAGTAAATCTTTAAAACCACAAAACTACAACTTTTCCCTTGTTCTCACTTTACTTTCCACTAAACGATGTAAATGATGCAAGTGATTCAAAAAGCTGTTTTCAGTAGATTTAAATGATTCTTTAAAGTAAGTGACATAATCTAAGTTCCTTTTGTTGAAAGTGGACCTAAATGTAGTTACAAGAATACATCAACCAGTCAGACAGTTATTAAACTCTAGTTGATAAACTGTGACTCTGTATCAGCAAAGTGATGTGCATGGTGTAATTTGTTGTTATATCTTCACTGATTCTGTCTCAGCACCTCTATAATCTTTTACGAGTGTAGTCAGTACTGTTGCGATATGTGTGTAAATACATGCAACAAACTCACTTGTGGATGGATGTTTTTGCTCCCTGATGCTGCAAGTTTGAGTAAACCAGAAGAAATATTCTGCAAACAGCTGAATCCTCGACAAAGAGAGATTGTTCTGTTTGAGTTTTTTATTCAAAACTCAGATTATATCATTACCTGTCAGTCTTGTGCATCTGATAGGTCACAAACTCTGTCCCCTCCGTGAATCACCACCTCCTCCAGGGGCTAGGTTTGCCACTGGTGGTATCCCCGGGGCAAATTGGTCCCAGGTGAAGGGAGAGACCAAGTGCAATTTAAAAGATTCCTTTGATATAAAAATAAAACAATTTCTACATTCGCCTATGGTCATGAACTCTGTGTAGTGACCAAAAGAATGAGATCACAGATAAATGGCAGACACCCTTCTGGGCTCTCTCTCAGAGATAGGGTGTAGAGTTTGGCTATTCTGGAGAAAGTCAGAGTATGGCAGCTTCTCCTCCAAATTGAAAATAGCCAGCTTAGTTTGTTTAGGGATCTGACTAGGATGACTGGTGCCTCCTAAATGAGGTGTGGAAGGGGGGCCCTAGGGCAGACCCAGAACCTAATGACAACCCTGCATGCCTTAGCTAACTTGGAAATGCAGAATTGGCCTGGGAGAGACAGTTCTCTACTTTGACTGCTGCACCTGTAACAAAGACCCAAAGATTGATCAAGGAACTATAATGGAATGTGGATAAATCCTGATATTAGGATTTTGTCTTGCATGCACAAAAAACCCCTTTTTTTTCAAATAAAGAGTGGAAGAGAGACTGAAAGTGGGTGTCTTGGGTTAATGTTGATAGTGTTGGCACCTTACTTTGCCTTACCTTGTTTTGAATGTTTTTCCAACACTCACTTAAACACTCAAACTGCAGGACACACATACATAGGTCTGTTTGTGAATCCATTAGTGTGCCAGCATACATTTTAGTTTTAGTTTTAAGTTTTAAGTGATATATATAAATGCTTGCTTTCGTGACTTTTTTAAAAACGTGACCAGGGTACAAGTTCATACATAAAAACCAACCTGTTCTGATGTTAGATAATGGAAAGGAATACAGGAAGTGCAGAATTATTAGGCAAGTTGTGTTTTTGAGGAATAATTTTATTATTGAACAACAACCATGTTCTCAATGAACCCAAAAAACTCATTAGTATCAAAGCTGAATGTTTTTGGAAGTAGTTTTTAGTTTGTTTTCAGTTTTAGCTATTTTAGGGGGATATCTGTGTGTGCAGGTGACTATTACTATGCATAATTATTTGGCAACTTAACAAAAAACAAATATATACCCATTTCAATTATTTATTTTTACCAGTGAAACCAATATAAGATCTCCACATTCACAAATATACATTTCTGACATTCAAAGACAAAACAAAAACAAATCAGTGACCAATATAGCCAACTTTCTTTGCAAGGACACTCAAAAGCCTGCCATCCATGGATTCTGTCAGTGTTTTGATCTGTTCACCATCAACATTGCGTGCAGCAGCAACCACAGCCTCCCAGACACTGTTCAGAGAGGTGTACTGTTTTCCCTCCTTGTAAATCTCACATTTGATGATGGACCACAGGTTCTCAATGGGGTTCAGATCAGGTGAACAAGGAGGCCATGTCATTAGTTTTTCTTCTTTTATACCCTTTCTTGCCAGCCACGCTGTGGAGTACTTGGACGCGTGTGATGGAGCATTGTCCTGCATGAAAATCATGTTTTTCTTGAAGGATGCAGACTTCTTCCTGTACCACTGCTTGAAGAAGGTGTCTTCCAGAAACTGGCAGTAGGACTGGGAGTTGAGCGTTGACTATTTTGAATGAAACGCTTGATTGTTCGATGATCACGCTTCAGAAGCTTTGCAATTTTGAGACTGCTGCATCCCTCTGCAAGATATCTCACTATTTTTGACTTTTCTGAGCCTGTCAAGTCCTTCTTTTGACCCATTTTGCCAAAGGAAAGGACGTTGCCTAATAATTATGCACACCTGATATAGGGTGTTGATGTCATTAGACCACACCCCTTCTCATTACAGAGATGCACATCACCTAATATGCTTAATTGGTAGTAGGCTTTCGAGCCTATACAGCTTGGAGTAAGACAACATGCATGAAGAGGATGATGTGGACAAAATACTCATTTGCCTAATATTCTGCACTCCCTGTATGTATGAATGAGTTTGGCATTCCCAGTCACAATATCTTTCTACTGTAGCTGTTTTCCATGCAGCTTGAAAACTCAGTTAATGTATAGACCTTAAGTAGTGAAAACCACTGTGAATATAGAAAAATGTTATAAATCAAAGTTCAGAAGTTAACTAATATGCCAGTTAATTTACACAACATGTTTACAGTGTTTACATTTTGTTTAACATATATGCTTTGACGACAATTTGATCTGATGTGAAGAGCAGTGCACTTTTGCTAATGCACATAGCAACAGATTTGTAACAGACAGCAATAGATTTGCCTCTTGACGCTGTGTTATTGGGAACTAATTGCATGTAATTGCCATCTTGACCCTGTTCGGTCAAAACAACATAGTATGCCTACACATAAAATGGCAATCCATGGAATTGCCATTTTATTGCCATCTTTATGCACCAAATCAGTTTGAAGAGGGAAGTCGGGAATCAAAAACTGGTTCTTGTGGAGGACTGGTTCTCAGTAGTTCAGTTCTTTGGAGTTGTTAGTCTGCTTTCCAATCAGTTCCGCTTATTGGCTCTTCTTGCACTTGAGCTACAAGAATGACAGCTCAATGGTAAAGTGAAACCTGTTTCCAGAACAGAAAGAACTGCATTATGATGCTAACACAATTTTGACTCTTTGCAGCAAATGCACAGACAACATGCTAATGTAAAGCTAGCAAAGAACTCATAGCGTTGATAATGCTGCTGTCCCCAGCCCAACAGCCACAACCTGAGCTTCAACAGGTAACAAACAAAGAAGAGTCAGGCTTTAGTCTCTGTTTCTACCTGTTCATGTTTCTAAAGTAGCATCACTGTTGTGGTTGCTTTAAAGTCTGTTTGGTTGATTTTCATCTTTGCTTTGCGATTGTGTTCATACTACAATACTAAGAGAAAGGGTTAGGGTTAGGGATTTGTGTTGTATGTGGGGCTGTAGCCTGAGGTTTATATTGTTAACTGGCAATTAAGAGACAAGGGTTTCAGGTGAATGTGCAGAGAAACATGAGTAATGTCAGAAGTAATGTAACAAATAAGTTATTAAGTAATGTATTTGATTACTTTTAATAAAAGTGTTCTATATAATTTGTGTAATACATCACTTTTATAAGTAATAACACCAACACTTATCACTACAAAGAGCGTCCAACATGCACAACATTTGACCACATAGCATGCAATTAATGTGCACTAATGTAATGTGTTTGATATGCTGTTTAGCGATGGTGGTGACTGTCAAAGCGGAGCCAATGAGCACACAATGAGAACGTGAGTGATCTGAAATCTGATTCCAGTCTTCAAAGGCTTCAGAGGCAAGATCGCAAGTTGATTGCACACGGTCGCAGTAATTTTGGTCATGCAGCAGACTCCACTGCTTTCCTTAGTGTGACTGTAGCCTAAAGTAGATCCATTATCACATAATGAAGATTACATCTACTTAATATTATAATGCTATGCTATTGCTGAAGTCACACCCATCAGTTCAGATTGGTAATTTTAAGTGTCAGGCATTTAAAGCCAAGTCATGAATGATAGTCAACCGTGTTTCTATGTCATCTACAGAACATTTTCACAAGGTTCTAAGAGCCATGAGTGCAAAAATTACATTCATGAGAAAAAAAAAGAAATGCTGCAGCAAACTGGCTGAAAATACATGTTCTGAAAAAGATGAGATAAATTTTACCATTTTGCTTTGACTGAGAGCCCAGCAGCACTCGGGGGCTCAAAACTTTTTCCATTTTCTGACAAAACCAGAAAGGACTTTGATTGTTTATGTGACACTTTGTACCTTTCAGGTCGTCCACGACTGCTCCACTTTCACAACAACATACCTCCAGTTTGTTTAAAGGATTTTATTTTATTTAACATATAGAAAAATTGATTGTTATTTTTGTTTGAAATGTAAAACACAAGTATGATGCTTTGGCATGAAAAACTGACTAGATTATACAGCTTTCAGTTCATTGTCTCACAATCTCTCCTTGGCACATATCCTGTGGCTCATGTGATTGTGGGTGACAGCTCAGGCTCTATGTTGGATACAACAGTTGGCAGCTTGGGAGCCTGATTTGCTCTAAGCTGTTGGGGTACAAATACTGGTAGCAAAATAAAAATAATTCATGCTTTACACAAGATGTCTGGCTAAATGGGTATGACAAAAAAAGAAAGAAAAAGAAGTTATGTTTGCATGTGGCCAGAACTGCCAAATTTGAACCCCAAATCAAAATTGGGTGTCCTGGGCAGTAAAATGTCTCATTAATATTTGGAAAGTATTCACTCTCTTTCTGATATCTTAGGGCTTTGTTTCTTTACATATTTATTACACCTAAATGTTCCAGATTATCAAATATTTTAATATTAGACAAAGAAAATCAAATTTAATACAAAATACACGTTTTAAATGATGATTTCATTTATTCGGGGGGAAAAAACAAAACCTACCTGGCCCTTTGTAAAAAGGTAATTTCCCCTAAACCTAATAACTGCCACCCTTGACAGCAAGAAGTGCAATCAAGTGTTTGCAATAATTGGCAGTGTTTCACCTGCTGTGGAGGAATTTTGGCCCACTCTTCTTTGCAGAATTGCTTTAATTCAACTAAATTGGAGGGGTTTTGATGCATGAATGACTGTTTAAGGCCATGCCAAAGCATCTCAATGGACCATGTAGGTTCTCATCCAGGTCATGGTAGTCTTGAGAGCTTGAAAATGAAGGCAGTTGGACTTCAAAGTCACAGATGTCAGTGACTTTGTTTCCAGCTGTTTTTTGAAAAACCTGAAGAAGTTAAAGCGCGCAAACTGATGGCCAGACATTCCCCTTTAGGATCTTCAGGTAGAGAACATAGTTGGTTCCATCAACTATGGCAAGTGTTCTGGGTCTTGAAGCAACAAAGCAGCTCCAGACCCTACACACTAACACCACTATGTTTGACTGTTCCTATGGTGGTATTTTTTTATGAAATGCTGTCCTAGTTTTATGTGACTGTAACAAGAAAGTTCAACTTTTGGCTCATGAGGGCAAGAAATCTTTTCCCAAAGGTCTTGGGGATCATCAAAATGTTTTTTTGGCAAATGTGAGACAAGCCTTTGTTTTCTTTTTGGTCAGTGGTCATTTTCTCTTTGGAGCTTTTCCATGGATGCCATTTTTGCCCAGTTTCTTTTTTTTTTATATTTTTGAGTCATGATCTCTGACCGTAACTGAAGAAAGTAAGCCCTTTAGTTCTGATGTCGATGTTGTTCTGGATTCTTTTCTGTTCTAGTAGATGAGTCATCAGTGTGTTCTTAGAGTAATGTACTGTTCCTGGCTTTCTGCATTGGTGGAATGGTTTAGTCTCAAAGACTTAGAAATGGCTTTCCAGACTGACAGATGTCGATGACTTTGTTTTTCAGCTGTTCCTTTAGATCATGGCATAATCTTTTTCAGTTCATTTAATCGACTTCACTTCGTCAGACAGGTTCTGTCTAAACGATTTATTCATTCAGCAGGTCTGGGAGTAATAAGGTTTCGGTGTTTCTAGTGAAATTGAACTCATTACAAAAAACAGACACCTTCTCAAAACATGCTTAACAATCCCGCCCTACTTATTTTGTAACCAATATTCCTTTTGCAATTAAGTAAAAAAAAAAAAAAAGAAGCTCTTTTATACACTATACAGCTGCCATACCTAAACAACACTGACAGTACTTCAAGTTTCACAAATTTCTCACACTTCACTGAGAGCACAGAAAAAGTAACAGTTCAAATTCTCTGTCAATGAGGCTACTAACTATGTTTGGTATACTGATAATGGAGGCACTTTGACACGTCAGTAAATTTGTCAAGGACATAGAAATCCACCTTCTATGCCTCGACACCCTCAGTTTCAGTGGGGTGAGTGGGCTGGTGTTGTGACATGTTGTGGCTTTTGCAAGAAAACAATGTCACCATACTTAGGCTAAGAGTTCTTAAGTTTTTTTTTTCTTTTAATTCTGTGCTTTGTTCACTGTGTTCACAGTTAAATGTGAGTAAATAATGGATCCATTCCAGGTAGCATTCATACCCTTGTCATGCTGTAAGCTGGACTGTGCTATGAAGCTATTATCTCCTTGAGAAAAAGTAGAAACTCTATAACATTTTCATGATGAACGCATTCCATTGGGGTTAACCTTCTACTTAGGCTTGAGCTTTGTCTCATTATAGGCATCAGTGTTATTGTAATGGTAGAAAGTTAGCAGAGTAGATGTATAGCTAGTGACCAACTGGCATTAACCAAATGCCAGTTGGTCATTACAGCCAAAAGGGAAATATATATATGTAAAAAAACAAAAAAAACATTTACCCTTCATTTTCACCTCACAGACTTACGCAAGAAGGAATCAGTCAGTTTTATTTTCCCACTCTCATTCTCCTTTGAAACACTGACAAGAAATGTGTCAAACCCTACAAATTACTTTTCATTAATTTCAGATACCAGTCAGCAATTTGACTGACCCTGAGCTAAAACTTGCAAGTCTGGCTTACTCAATTCATCTTATAGATTTTTTTGCATATGTCCTTCGCAAAATTGAAATTGCGCCCCCGATATGAACGTTGGAAATTGGGTAAAGCTTAAAACCATGTGAATAAGAAGTAAGTTGGGAGTTGATTAGACATTTCCTGTTGACAAGAATTATATATCATTCATGAGTCGTACAGTTAATTTAGACTGCTCTGTGAATGCTGACTTTAAGGATTAGATCCACGGGAAGCTTAGATGTGAAAAAGAAGAAAAGCGTGGCCAAGTATGTGTGCATCATTGTTAATCCCCCGATTCTGCTTTCAGGTTTTTTAATTAATTAAAGGATGCATGGCAGAAATTGAGCCGTAAGCTCCAACGCTGTGCCTTTTTAATTCCACCTTCATGTTTTATGACCAGTGCCTGAACGCCTGGTGATTCTTTCTTGGGCAGCACCTATCTCTTTCTTCTTGCCTTTCTAAAGTGTGCATTCCTTTCTTTATCACATTTATCACAACAGCTTCACCTCTCACCTGTAGTCACTCCCATCTCCTACTGTACACTCAGCTTCACCCGCACTCCACACCTACTTCATTTGTCACTTCAACGCTATCTATTTATGGTATGATGTATTTATTTTTACTTAGGATGGTGTAATGAGCATTTTTCTGTATCTCTGGAGTCTTTTCATGTCATTAGAAATGAAAAAGAATGATGAATAATAGATCTGATGATGAGATATCTCCAGAAATATGTTACAGAACTCTCAACAGTGAGATGAGAGGAAAGAGACAAGGTGCTTTTCTTCAACAGGACTGAATATCCAACTAGTTAATACCTCATGGCTGATTTTAAATCAATCTGAAGGACACCTGACAAATGTGAGTGCAATTTATTAGCACCCACAACTTTACCATGACTATTATAATTTGTTACTCCCAACTCTGAAGAGGTCCTTTTTCTTTGAGCTGTGTGACGTATCTCACACCCCAGCAGGGTTTGTGAGCGGGCTAAAGTAAGCGCAAGCCCCCTATTGGTTCTGTGTGACTCCTGAGGCTCGCATGCCCTGCCAGTTTTTCTCCATACACAGCGCTCTCAGCTCTGTCAGCTTAATTGGCTCGCCTCCCATCAGCTAGATACCCCAACCCCATCCTAATTGGCTCTCTTTTAGCTACCCAGCCAATGCTATTGTTCAGGTACACAGTGTGTCACTATGGATGCGGTGATCATTCACACATGAATTCCAGGACAAGAGGCCCATGGGCTGTCTCTCAACCAGTTTCCTGAACTGCAGTTATATTTCTGCCAACAACAACAACCACAACACCGCTTAAAAAATGCTTCTCCCTTCAGGCTGATACATTAGTCTCTTCCGTGGTTTACTTTATTCACAGTCTGCTTTTCTTTCACATGTAGCACCCCATGCCAGCAGCTGTGCCATCCCCGCCGCGGGTATTTAAGTTCATCCCGTGTGATGTTTACCCGTCATGATCGTGACTGAATGCCAGTCAACTCACAGGACAAAGACCGAGAGAAAGCAAAGGCAGTGGAGTGTGTGTGAGTGAAGACAAGAGGGAATGCGACAAAGAGAGGAAGACAGATGAACATTCCCACAGACCGCATAGACTGGAGCCAAGTCTGGTTCTGTCTGAGTAAAGGTAGTCAGTGTTACCCTGATGAGTGCCACTTTGGCCCCAGCTGGGTCAGTTTCTTGCCAGTGTGTAATGAGCCCCAATGAGGGTGAACTCCCTGTTCCCCAGTGCCCTGGCCTGTCTCCACTAATGAGCTTCTGAATAAATCAGTGTTGGTATCCCCTTATCCCACCCATCTCCTGGTCCTACATCCCTTTTCAGTTCATTTATCCCACCGTGCCTGTCTCCACTCGCCTAGCCTTAAGCACTCAAGAGCACCTTACATCCCCAGCCAACATTTCCTCTCTCCTAATTGTGGGTATTTGTTTGTGGGACAGTCTGGCTTTCCCATGTTTGAAGACTGTGATATTTAAATCTCTTCATGTGTGACTGTCACTGTTGTTGCAGCCTGGAGCTCAGACTGACTCTTGTGTTTAAAAAACAAAACAAAAAAAAAACAACAAGAAACTGAGTGGTACTCTTCTGCTATTTGTAGCTTCTTTCCTTCTCATCATGGCTACTGGATTTACTATGATAAATAAAGAAATAAAACTACCTCTTGTTCCTGCATGCACCATTAGTCTGGTCCTAATTTGCTTCCCATTGGAGCGTGGGGGTGTGAATGCCTGTATTTGGCATCTGGTAGACAGACATAGGCTGCTTTATAAAAGGTGATGATGAATATTGCCAGGGATAGATTACTGGACCACAAACCTGCCCACTCTGCCCCATAAATAGTCTGAAACAGTTGGACTCTCACTGGTCAGAGCTGTGTGCGAAATAACCAGGGGACATGCAGAGCTAGATAAAGTAGGCCAAAGCATTTGGTTTTGGTGGTGAAGTCATACTTAGCAGGCTGACTCACAGAATCCACTGGGAATTCAATTTAGAAGATAAAAAAAAAAGACAAGAATATATTAAGCATTTTGTTTGCGAAACATGATCGTTCTAACCAGGGAATACATGGCCAATACATTTCTTGGTCAGAAAATTAACCAACAAGTAAGAACTTGCCGGTAGAAATTAGGCTCTATGCCATGGTGGCCACACTCCAAACAACAGCATTATAATACAAGTAAAACAAAGAAAAATCAACATCATTGGCAAGTTATGGGAGAAAAGACAAAACAAAAACACAGAAAGAAAGAAAGCCCTGAGGTAAGAGCAGTTACTTTACAGTACAGTCAGCACTGTTGTTCCCCACAGATTGCCTTTCCAAGGTGACTGACCCCTGAGCAAATGTTACTCGTCAGACTATTGGCTGCCATGCATCAGGTTCAAACATTGTTTTTCTTTCACCTCGACTGATTCGTTTCTTCACAGATTGCCTACCCCAGAAAACTTATCAGTTGGCTTGGAGAAATCAATCATGGGGTGACACCATTCCAGACCAGAGTGTTGTTTGCGAATCTGTTGTCTGTGATGCCTGCAAAACCCCCGTTGTGATTGCCAAGACTCTCGATGTGTTGGTTTTGGAGTTATTTTTCATTGTAGGTCTTTTTCCTGTCTCCTTGGCTCTGATTTTCCCAGCCTCTCTCCTACCGCCTCTCTCTCTCTCTCTCTCTCGCTCTGTCGCTTTTCTTTTTTCCTTTTTTTTTCTCCACTGTTACACTTGTCTCTCAATACAAACCTTGGAGTGTACTGATGTAAGAAGTGCCAGTGTTTGGGGGTTTTTTTTTGGAGATGCTAACAAACAAGCTTGCCCCACAAAGGTGACTGCCAAGCAGGGATTAATGCGAAACAGAAAATATTAGTGCTCAGAGCCAGCTTCCAGCAGAGACACGGTGCCTAGTCAAATGGTCTCCCCACTTTGTGAAGTGATTCATCTTTTTTTCCTTCTTTTAGAGTCCATTTTCTGCATTGTTTCATGTCACTTGGCATCTCTTATTTTAGATATAAGAATCGTCAGTACATGTTAATGATCCTGTCATACTGTAGATAGTATACCTGTAAAAAGCAACCCAAAATTAGAAAAGTAAATGTAATAAAATGAACATTTACTGCAGGCATACCTAATAAAGTGTCAACTTGGTGTAGTAGTTTAGATTTTTATCAAAACCAAAGAAACAGTCGGTGCAAAAATACAGAGACAGGGAGCAAGACAAGAGGCTTTATCCTATTTTTTATTTATTTATTAAAAAAAAAAAGTTGCTGATAAGTGTATCGGTGGGTTTACATCTCTCACACCAATACATGTATGTAGACTATACATGTGCATGCGCTGTGAACTGTCAATGCCGTGCCTTACTGCTCTTTAATATTGCCGTTTAAACTGTGGGCTGTAAAAACAAATTTCCTTTTGGAGGGCAACAAAGAATTTGATCATATCTACTGAAGGCTTTTTGAAGACTGTGTTTTAGCTAAACAATGACGATGTAATCCATCATGCACTGGAAAAGCAGAGTAGTGATCCAGGAATAGTTTAAGACAAAAAAAAAAAAAAAAAAACCAGCCTTCACGATAAAGGAAGAAGCATGAAGCCTTAGGCAGCATGCCATTTGAACAATGGCAGCTATATCAGATAATGGATATGCTGGTCAGAGTCTGAGCCTCATGTGTACTTAATGAGAACTGTTGCCTACTGACGTAGAATAAGGGTGCAGTTTGGCATCGTTCCATATAGTTAAATAATTGTAAGCTATTGACTTTATAAACTGTTTTCACATTACACTGCCCTCGCTAATTAATGAGAATGAGACCTGTTCCATTTATCCTTGCTGAACAATTACACAGCAGGTGAATTTATTAACTGTAGTTAGTGGTAGCTCTGCAGAAATGGCTAATAAATGTCTTTTAATTGAATGAAATTTCCTTTTAATCACAATGACAGAAAATTGTGTGGGGTTTTTTTTTCTTTTTATAAAGAAAGCAGATGAGTGTGGGTGAATTTGCTGTTGAAGCGTATGCCTGTTCTGATTTACATTTGGAAAAAGAATGTTCAGATTGTCCACTGTGTACACTTTGCTCCTAACTCATTGGCATTCCCTCACCAGATGCACAGCTATGTTTTGGTTCAGTAAACCCATACCATTACTACAATCTTCATACATACAACATTTGTAATGCATAATAAGTTGCTCCACAAGACGGAGCGCAGCGGCTTGCATGCGGTGCAAATATGTGAGGGAGCTGGCACAGAGTTTGACTCACAAAATTGCTTGTAGCCTCAAGATGGACCGTATCGTATGTATTGTATGTAGTGTATCCATTACTTAAAATATAGATAGATGGAGCATGTATGTATAAATACAATCACAAATAAGTAAACACAGAAAATGAGTACAGCTAACAACCCTGTCTATCTGCACACAATAACACCTGGTGAATGAATTTTGGAGTAAGTTTTCTGCATGAACCCAATAAGTAGAATTAACAGCATGACTACAGCAGGCACTGCAGATGTAAAGGATAAAAGCAATGAAAAGAGAAAAAACACACTAACTGATGCTGAAACACACAGTTTAACACACATACAAAATGTTGTGCTGGTAGGCAATGCAGTGATTGTTTACAGTCTCCTCTGGATGGTGAGTTACAACAGGCTGTGAGTATGCACTTGCACTCATCTGTCTCAGCAGCATTCTGTGAGCCTTGGCTCTGTGAAGTACTCCATAATCTGCCCTAGGTTTAACTTCTTTTCTCATTCAGTCTGGATGAAAAGTATAACAAGTCCAGCTTTTTTGTTTCTCTGTTGGTTTTTTCTTTTTTCTTTTTCTTTGTGTTTTTTGAATATGTTCATGATTGCTGGGTGGCTACTACAGCTGTAATCTTTCTAAATTGGATCTAATTGGTGTTTTGTTGTGTAACCTTAACACTATTTTAGGCAGCAGGAATGCAGGAATGTCCAATTAAAAACAGTTCCAATTTTGTAACTGCATAATAGTACATTTTCTAAAAAAAAAACCCAAAAAAATAACAAATAAAAAAACAATAGATGATAGCATTACTGGTCTAGAAAAAGCTTATGAGTGTATACACACCTTAATGTTCTTAAAACCAATAAATAAATCATTAATTTCTGATCCAAAGTCTTGGTTAATTACTTTTTGCCACTGAGATGTTAATTGTTCTGCTCTTATCTGATTTGATTTCAATTAATGACAATAAGTATATTAATTTCCTTCACTTCACTTTTGCTTCTATTTCAGGTCAATTAATGTGATGCTTATCAAATTAATTAGCAGACTTTAAATAAATGAAGTACAATCAGCCTTTTTTGTCTTCTGTGTCTGATAGAGTTTTAAGACTAACTTAGAAACTAACACCTTACTGTAATAATCACTTATAATTTAGTATTTTTGTGTTCAGTTGCACATATTCTTCTAATTTCTAGTGCTAGCTTTGATCCCCTTGCCTTTAGAGCTGCCTTTGATTCAACAATGTGCTATAAACATTGCTCAAACATTTCAGTCCGTACTAACATGATAGCACCACACAGTTTCTGCATCACTTTCGTCTCTGCATCCATGACGTGAATCTCCCATTCCACCGCATCCCAAAGTGCGATTGACATCTGGTGACTGTGGAGGTCATTTGTGTACAGCAAAGTCGCAGTCATGTTCAAGAAACCAGTTTGAGATGATCTGAGTTTTGTGACATGGGGTGAACGTGGGGACCAACAACAGGTAAGCTGCAGAAACAATGCTCAGCTGGGACTAGGGGACTCAAAGGGGTACAAATAATATCTCCTACACTACTGCATCACCAACAGCAGACTGAACTTTGATACTAGGCAGAATAGATCCATGCTTTCATGTTGTTTACTCCAAATTCCACTAAATTCTGATTGTACCATTCAAATATTACAGGCAGGAGGCCATGAGAAAAATGTGTTCATTTTCTTTAATGTACAAAATTATACCTTTTTAAAAAAAAAAAAAAAAAATCTGACATCTGAATGGAAAAAAGGAGAACATTTAAGAAGTCACAATATCTGTCCTTTTTCAGAAGGGCCACAAAGATCATTACCATATGATATGTAGTCTGCAGTGTTTTTTGGTGACATTGATACGGCAATGTTTGCTGCCCCATGCATAATGGCATGGATATTTACACCCCCGTAAAATAAAATATAATAGACTGCAACTCAGCTGACTGACTGGATGGAGAGCCCTTGCTGAGGGTGACTCAATCCTATGCAGTGTTCCTACTACCACTACTTGCATCTCTTGTCCTTTCCTCTCCACTTCTAGCTGCAGCCACCACTGCTGCTTCCACCTCTCGGATTGCTATATTTGTGACTGTGTCCACTGACGTGGAAAAAGCCATCATCTGGGCCAGTAGATCTGGAAATAGAGTACTCGTCGAGGTCGGCCAGAGACAAGCCTTGTACTGTGCAGCTCACCCAGCCAAGTGTGCAAGGGGCAATGAGTTCCAGCTTAGGAGAGCCGGGGGTCGCTGCTGGCTATTTTCTCGAAATTCACTCTGGGGTTTGTAGTGGTCTAAAGCTAAGACAACACTTCCAAACTGACTGAATGATGCTTTAGACCTTTGGGTATCCATGCTTTGAGAAATACCTAGAAACACATCATATGAGTTGATTACTGCCCTAAAATTTGAATTTCTAAATGGTTAGGTGCACTGGAAGCTGGAGGCACAAATCAATAAAGCTGGCTAGAAGCATGGCAGCTAGCCAGTCAGGCCAACTGAGAGCTTTTGACATTTCAAATTAGAGCATAAAAGGAAATGAGCAAAAATGAAAGGGGTATGGAACAGCAGAAAAAGAAGTAGCATCATATCTGAGGACATCTGATTAAATATGCAACAATCAGTATGATTAATGCTTTGTTGCTCAATGCAGCAGTGAGGTGACAACACCTGTGGTTCCAGAGTTTAATGATGTGTTTTTTTTTTATGTGTACATGTCTGTTATTGACTACCTAGATTCTTCAATCAATTATTGCTCATTAACCATTTACATTAACCAATTGTTCGGTGTGGACAAGATTTTTTTTTCTTTTTAGAATTCGAAAGTTACCAATCACTGTTGCTAAACTTAAAAAAAGAAATAGATATAAAGCGTTATGAGTGCCATTTCCTGAAACTGCCAAATAAATACAAAACTTATTGTGCGTGCGATATTCAGTGCACTTTACTATTAATGCCCAAACATCTGATTTTTATTTTTTTCCATTCTCATAATTATAGATATGTTTTTTAGCTCAATAGATTTAAGGGATCACAGCACTTAGCTCTCTGTGGAGTGAGCTAGTCTCTCCTCCATCCCACTCTAAAATGGCCCTCAGGCCAATACTGTGGCATAGTTAATGGAGTGTGCCTACATGAATTATTAACAGTGCTTACATTCCCTTTATACTTGCCATTCTATCGATAGTCAACCCATGGGTATGTGGGCGAATTTTTACACATAAGGATGAATTGCCCTTTTCACATACATGCTGGTCCCTCTCAGATAAATATCTATGATTATGTGGGATGAGCTGAGCAGACAGTATTGAATAAAACATCTGTTTTGGAGAAAATAAAGCTAAATAGAAAAATATCCTTTCCATAGTTACAGTCAGCAGATCTGATTTTAGGTGCTGTGACAATGGTACAGTACATTGGGAAATTACACTGCTCTCAGTCCTCTCATTGTTACACTGTAGGGACACCTTGAGGTGTACATTAGTAAAGCATACTTGGATTTATAGCGTAATATTCCACGGGGAGTAATCCAAGAAGTAAAATCAATGACCAAAAGAAAAAAAAAAAAAAAACAGCACATACATACACTGTAAAACAGCTCCTGTCTTGCAAAGTGCCTGTAAACCTTTTTGGGCTGCCATTGCTAGACCTGGCAGGATATCTCTGGAGAAACTCACATTAAGAAAAGAAAAAAAGGAAATGCAGCCTCCTTCAATTCTTATAAGGGACATAGGGGGGTAATAAAGAAGCCATTCTCTACTCTTAAGGCAGGAACCACAGTATGACTGGATTGCTCCTTGAGAAATTCTATCCTCCTTTGGGCTAATCATCTTGGTTGCTCAGCTACTGACTGCAAGTGTGTGTGTGCGTGTGTTTGCGAGATATAGAAACTCCAAAGCAAATGGCAACTTATTTACTACAGGCAAACGAGAGAGAAACCCTTTAAGCCATTTCATGTTCAGTGTCTGCTTGTAAATAGTCATGAATTAAAGCGTTTCTGGAGGTGCCAAAGATGCCACTGTATTGATTATGCAATAAATAGAAGAGCAGTGTGGGGGTTTCAGACATATTTAACACATTTTGTTGCTCACAGTCTTCACTGATCCCATACTTACATCATATATTGTTCCTATGCTGGATCCAGCAAACACACAAACATAATATGGTTTCAGTTATAAATCCTTCATTTATGTTTGATGGTTTGGGGTTTATTCTTGGTCTCCCTTATTTTTACTTAACGTTTTATTTTGAAAATACTGTAGTTTTCCATGTCTTTACTTCACTCCTTTATTGTCTTTTTTCTCACCTTGTTAGTGTCTGACTGAGTTCACCTGTTCTTTATTACCCTGTGGTTCAGGAAGTAGAGTGGGTAGCCTACTAATCGGAATCGGTTTGATCTCCAGTCCACATCATGGTGTGTCTGCGGGCAAAATGCTGAACCCCAGTTTGTTCCTTAATGTAGCTTGATTAGAATAAAAAAAGCACCATATAAATACCAGTCCATACCATTAATACATTATTAACACTGGGCTCAGAAAGGTACTTAATGTGACCTGTATCTAAAGCCAACGTTATATGTGTCAAAAAGGTAGGTCAGTGCATCTCTAATTAAAATTTTTACCAGTCTTTTTGTTGGCAGTTCTTTGACACAAATAGAATGCAGGAAAAATTAAAATAAATGAATCTCCGCAAAGCTAAGAAAATTTATTCACTGCGGGCCCCAAGAAACTAAGAGAGTAATTAGCTCAAATGTATTCCCATATGTAATAATCAAAATTTTGTGATAATTGCTAAAGATTTTTTTCCCCCCTCGTGGAACATTGTGAATCCGGTTGTTTGTGTACAGGAAACAGACATCATAATGATAAAGTATGCTAAATATCCCAGCTTTAATAGCAACCCAAAAATGATGAATGTGTGAAAAATGTCTGATATTAAAATTAGCTAAAGCAATTTTCTGTCTCCAATAGCTCTGTTGTTCGCTACTATATCCCTTTTTCACCACTGTTTCTTGTTTTATTTATCTCAAAATTCCTCTCTCTCCATCCGCCTCTTACCCTTTCCTCTTGCCTTTCCAAACAGTCTCCTCTTTGTACTGCCAGCCAATGTTTCTCTTTTTCTGACTCAGTCAGCTCATGTCCCCTAAGGGCTCTGGGCATGCAGGTCTTCTGTCTTCTTAGCCTTTGTAGGTCCCCATTTGACTGTATGAAAATAAGTTTCTACAGGCTGTTAATAGACTGCCCACTCTTTTACATCTCATCACTCTGTCATCACGAGCTTGATTGCTCACAGTGAACACATTTGTCTTTGCAGTAACCCCTTCTGCGAGTGATCCCTTTCCCTTCCTTGTCGGATCCGAGACCCTGCAATAAAGGCACAACACACTCGGAATGTCCATTTGTTTCTCCAGGCATGCCTGCACATGTCTATAAATGATTCCATGTACAGTTTGGCTTCCAAGAGCTCTCATAAAATGATTTACACTCCCAGGCAACTTTTTTCTAGTGGCACAAATTCTATGGTAGTCAATATTGACAAGAAAATCACAAGTTCTGCTGTGTTATTCATTTTTCTGTCACCAGTGTAGCTTGAACTATAATACAAAAATGCATTATATTTAAGCCTTCTTTTGACAAAAGGTTGTAGTAGTTGTAGTTTGACTTACAATAAAAGATTGCCACGTTTAGCTTTCTTCATTTTAGTTTTTTTCTTTTTTACATATGGGTTGTGTATTTGGTCCTTTACTTTTTAAATAACTACACAAAATGAATGGTAATAAAATGCATAGAACAGAAAACGTGATACAATGCAATTCTAATAACACATTTCCTCTGGATAGGCCAATGGAAAATATTTTGGTCACTGGGATGTGACAAAGGGGCAGTTCCCTGAAATCCATTGGAGAAAAGCTTTTTTTAAATGGAAATTTATGGTTTTCTCTTTATTTTCCAAGCGCACAAACTGAGTTCGTGGCCAAAACTATTCTTATATCTACACCCAGCAGGGCTCATTTGAGCTATTTCTGTTCTTATGCTAATTTGCCAGTAATTGTTGAAGCCACACACTGACATAGTAATTCAAGTGTCCATATTAATGTGCCCTTACAGTAACAATTTCTATTTCCAGCGTGTCAGCACCTCTTGGCAGAGATGGTATCTTTAAAAATATGCTCTCACCCTCATTACAGCGCACAGAAACACTAAAATAGAACAGCTTTTTGTACAGCCAAAAAGAACAGACATACTGACAAAGTTGCTTCGCTGTGATGAAATATTGACACTTTCTACTTAAAATTGTACTGCAAAGTAAATTGCTTTTGTCCAGTATGACGCTTATGGATCTTGACATTCAGCAAATTTAAAATTGACTGTATTTATTAAAAAAAATTCAATAAGAACAATAATTTAAAAAAAAAACAAAACAAAAAACAAGCTCTTCTTAAATTCAAGGTGAACCTTGGCTTATTTAAAGGACAATTAAGTACAATTTAAAGTATAATTAAAAACTTGATGACACCTGAAACCCCTCAAGTCCTCTAGTGGTAATCCCAGCTGTAATAAAACAAGCTCTTCATCATCTTTAATACAAGCAGCAGCTGAAAGTACAGGCACATGCTGGTGCAGCTAATGAAAAAAAGCAATTGTTCTTTAAATAAACAAACTGTTTTCACTTAATTGTAAGATTGGAATCAAAATTCATCTAAATCTACCTTAGTAGTATGCCTCTTTAAAGGAATTCATGAAGGTGGCTCAAATGCCCAATTATTGTCTGGAGACAGGCTAAGTCTGTGTGGCCTGTTTAGAAGTTAAAATATATACATCCAGAATGATGTATGATTCATGAATAATGGTGGCAAATGTTGGGCTCAGAGAGGGCTCATAACGCAGTACATCAGTTTACTGATTTCCACAACTTATTTTAACAGAAAATAACTTCAGTGCCAGTAGTAATAAGAGAGGAAAAGTCAACATATAATGTTTTTACCTTTCACCACTTTGTTGGATTTTTGTCTTTGCTTCTTGTTGCAAATTCTGAGCAGCACTGATAAGCAGAGGTAAGCAAAAGCAAAGGGAAAATCTCTAGTTCCACACAGCAACACATAACCCTCATAATCACGAAAATATCTTTTTTAGTGGTTATATAGGAACACCAAGCTGACAACACAAAGCAAACATGAAAACAAACCTAAAGACACTTCCAGTCGCAAACACGTAGTGACATAATTGTAACTGCGATTATTGAATTTAGTACACCAATGCATTTACTGTGTTACTGACAAATGTGACATGATTTAAATGTGTTACTCCCAGCACTAGTGCAGATGCTAAAAAGCAGAAACAGCAGCAGTATTCAGAATTTATCTAGTACTACAGATGAGGAGTGAGCATAAACTGAGCGTTGTTTTTTGTTTGTTTATTCATTTGGGGTTTTTTGAAAGTGCCAGGTAATTTAAATACAACCTTTCAAGCAACTTAACTCAAACTACTTTTCTGCAGTTTGTCACAAAATGTGTCTGCTAGCTAATTTACAGCTGCTTTTATTTCCCAGGCAAAGAAGGAAAAAAAGTGCTCACATGTATTGAGAGGTGGAGAAAATATTTTGAATTTATATTAATAATAAAATATACAAATCTTTTATCTTTAGAGATTATTTTTAAACACAAGGACTGCTCAAAGAGTTACCTTTAATAACATAATGTCTTGTTAAATTTGATTTTTGTAAAATGCCTTGAAAATTGAAGTACAGGCTACCAATTTAGTTTGCTTTGGTTTTCTGAACTTGAATAAAAAAATACTAGGTACTTTACCAGTGTTTTATTAAGCACACACAAAGTAGCTCTGCTGATAGCCAGTCTCACAAATACAGGGAGTGCAGAATTATTAGGCAAGTTGTATTTTTGAGGAATAATGTTATTATTGAACAACAACCATGTTCTCAATGAACCCAAAAAACTCATTAATATCAAAGCTGAATGTTTTTGGAAGTAGTTTTTAGTTTGTTTTTAGTTTTAGCTATTTTAGGGGGATATCTGTGTGTGCAGGTGACTATTACTGTGCATAATTATTAGGCAACTTAACAAAAAACAAATATATACCCATTTCAATTATTTATTTTTACCAGTGAAACCAATATAACATCTCCACATTCACAAATATACATTTCTGACATTCAAAAACAAAACAAAAACAAATCAGCGACCAATATAGCCACCTTTCTTTGCAAGGACACTCAAAAGCCTGCCATCCATGGATTCTGTCAGTGTTTTGATCTGTTCACCATCAACATTGCGTGCAGCAGCAACCACAGCCTCCCAGACACTGTTCAGAGAGGTGTACTGTTTTCCCTCCTTGTAAATCTCACATTTGATGATGGACCACAGGTTCTCAATGGGGTTCAGATCAGGTGAACAAGGAGGCCATGTCATTAGTTTTTCTTCTTTTATACCCTTTCTTGCCAGCCACGCTGTGGAGTACTTGGACGCGTGTGATGGAGCATTGTCCTGCATGAAAATCATGTTTTTCTTGAAGGATGCAGACTTCTTCCTGTACCACTGCTTGAAGAAGGTGTCTTCCAGAAACTGGCAGTAGGACTGGGAGTTGAGCTTGACTCCATCCTCAACCTCGAAAAGGCCCCACAAGCTCATCTTTGATGATACCAGCCCAAACCAGTACTCCACCTCCACCTTGCTGGCGTCTGAGTGACTGAGCTCTTCTGGCCTTACCAAGTCCTTCTTGCCCAGTGCCAAAGGAAAGGACGTTGCCTAATAATTATGCACACTTGATATAGGGTGTTGATGTCATTAGACCACACCCCTTTCTCATTACAGAGATGTACATCACCTAATATGCTTAATTGGTAGTAGGCTTTCGAGCCTATACAGCTTGGAGTAAGACAACATGCATGAAGAGGATGATGTGGACAAAATACTCATTTGCCTAATAATTCTGCACTCCCTGTAAAGCTAAAAAAGGGTCCAACGTATGACGCAAACATGGGAAAGTTCACTTCTGGCCGGTAGTTGCAAATTATATTGTTCTGGATGTCAAAACCAAGCTAAACCAGATACAGAACACCGACCAAGGGAATGTTCTAGATAATGAGATTAATGATTTTGCTGTTTTGAGCTTAAAGTCAGTGTTTTTAGTTCCATGAGAGTTTTTAACCTGGCTAAATTCCCATGGTAACGTATGCTTAGCACATAACCTGGACAGGAGCAGTGTTTGTTCAGAGTTTTAGTTTTTAGAAGGAATAACTTTCATATGGGCAACTTTTTAAGCCATACCTTACTAATGCCACCAAAATGCAGCCAAGATGAAAACATAGAGCATCACAAACTGTGTGTTGCATTATCAGATTCACATTCGTTCAGCTGGTGATGCAGAAAATGCTTCAATATTTTATGCTCTCTTCTGATCTGCTGCTAACTCTTTTTTTACACGGAAGGAATTGCAGACACAAAACAGATTAATAAATTTATCAGTTGAATTTGTAGGTTATTTATCAAAAAGAATACCTGTGCAATCAATAAAATTAAACTGTTAGCAGTCGGACGTACCGCCCACGGGACATTGGATGGTTTAGGGGACTAATAGGACTGCTAAGGGGTTAATCTGCAGACAAACTACAGTGATTTCCACGTCATTTTTATTAGCTGGCAAGAAAGTGTGAGATAGTAAAACACTGAGTAATCATTAATGTTTAAAAGTATCAAAAGTTTCAATTCGTGACACTGGAAATTAACAGTAGCACCGTGGGCATACTAAGCAGGAAAAGAAATAAAAGTTGTCCTAATCTTTTCCACTTGAGGTACTTTTGATTATCATGACTTCACATGATTAATGATCTTCTGCAGCATTTCTATCTTGTCTTATTCACAGCACCAGTGTATTTTATTGTTATTTGTTTACTATAACTCTGTTTTTATGTCTTTATGAGCAGAGCAGAAGAAGAATCAAATGACTTGTCAAACATTTTATGTGATTTTATGTGAAGAAAACGGTCTGAGTTAAGATTGAAAGTTGATACCTGTAATCTCTGACTGGGATTTTAGGTTTTGTCAAGCCCATACAGCTTCACACAAAGAAATCCTGACTATTTTAAATTTAAGTTTACAGTCAGGACAGGATTGCAACCTCTCAAACAGTTTATTTACCAAGAGTAACCTTAGGCAGTTTGTGGGTCAGGGCAGTTTGCATAAAGGTTGTAACAAAAAAAAGGTTGGTTGAAGGTGGAGTGGTTGAGGAGTATGGGTCCGACAGGCTGGACGAAAGAAGACAAAAGGAAAGTGGGACTAACCTCCTATTGAGGGAATACTGTGTGAACAGACAATATCTATTTACTGATAGTATTTAGAAAAAATGCTGTGAATACACTAAAGCACTGATGTCCACCATAAGGTCGGGGGGCCAGAACTGACCTGGCAAAGACCCCAATCTGGCCCAGCGGGCACCTTTGAAAAATGCTTACATTTTGAACTTTTAACTGTATTTTCATAAAATTAACCACTAAAATTACACTACTACACTAACCCCCTTCACACACACACACACACACACACACACTTTAGTGTTTCATATTACACTAAATTAATATATAAACAATGAAATGACAGAAATGTTTCTGGGTTTTTTTATTTACACTAAAGAATTCAGTTTTTCACAATGTGTTCCACAGTTAAATAAATAAAATATGACTTTTTTGTGGATGAATAAAAAAATGTTCTGCTTTATATTATTTATATTATTAAAGACAGTCTGGGCAATGAGCTACCAGAGCTTTCTGCTGTACATTTATTTGTAACAATTTAAGGCCAATGGGTCCTCCACACAGAGTCATTTCAATAAACAGAGCAGCATTCCCTCTGCATTAAAGCAACAGCTTTAGATTTTGAAGATATTTGTTCTTTTTTCACTTTGTTGATGTTAGGTAAGTAAGAGCATTGTATAGAATTGTGACACTGGTAACACTGTAACTCTGTTGTATTTTTCAGAGTGACGAAGACAAGAGTGGCTTCATGGGGTCTTGTTCTCACTGTAAGCAAAATAACTCGGCAGCCATCTTGGTAAAACCCTGCTAATTTCAACAGTTTTAGTTCTTCAGTCCCTTATGCAAGCATTTTGGTCAGTGCCAAAACATCAGTGTCCTGAAGTCTGTACCATCGAAGATGGTGGATATATGACAGACTTCTCAGATAGATTTCTATTCTAGGTTCTGACAAGTCTATTGCTAATAATGCACATGGTGTGAGGTTGCCATGCGACCAATGGAGACCACAGAGTGAGTTTGTCCGCCCAGTAACTTAGTGCATAGCTTGGCATGATGTGTTGCTATCACACTTAAACTTCTACTTTCATATTCTGCCATGTGCTGCAGTACTGTAATTATTTTACAAGTAATTAGGATTGTCAGGTAATTATGATTTTCACAGTACACTATGCTGATAGTGATGGGGATTTGATGATATTTTGCCTGGATAACCCACATTATTTTCTCGTCTTTATTTTACCCACTCTTGATAAGAGAAACTGGTTATAAGCTTCTTTTAACTGATTGCTCCTTAGGCAGAGTGTTAGCAATGCCCCTTCAGAAACCATCCCAATCTAAAAGGGGCATCCCTCTATCTCAGCCTCGCCAAATTGAAATAATAATTCACAACGAATACGCGCAAAAAAGAAATGTGTTATTAATCAGTATCTCCCCACTGGACGAGTACCTGCAGAAATTTTATTAACTATATTTTGAGCACATTGCTCTTCTATCACCTCTTTGGAATACACTATATTCCGAGGTGCAGCTTAATTGCTTCCATATTTCTTTGTTACCACTGAAAGACATTGATGAGGGGATTTTAGTAGGTCTCTTAATAGAACCCTCCTCTGTGCACTCATCATTTCCAGAGATTAACAGATGTGTTTGATACATTTATTACCTTATTAGCTCAGGGAAACACTGGACCTACAATGTTTTGTATGCCAGCTACACCAGACAAAGTTCTGAATATCACTAGGAAAAAAAATAACTGAGGGAAACTGATGTTGTAAGCAAAGCCACTGCTGCCAGATGGCAATAGGGGAATGAAAATCAGTAAGTAAAAAGCTAGTAAAAGCTTCAGGTCATGATTAAGCGAATTGCTGGATAAAGCACACTACTGCAAATGCATGTTGCACGATGATCAACAAATGCTGGAGACCACAGGATATATTAGTTTCTTTCTAACAGGTTTGGGATTATCACATATGAATACAGAGGATTTGCAAGACTCAGTACATGTGTATTTGATGACTGCTGTAACCTACCAGAAGTACAGAAGTAGACTTTAAAGCCATCCTAGTAAATTCTATTAGTAAGCATGCCAGCGGTCCTTACCTTTGACCAGTGTGTTGGTAGCTGTTGGTAGCTGGTAGACGCACTGCAGCTTTATCTCACCTAGTAATACAACACAAACAGAGTTTGGCCTAGAGCAAACTAGAGTCATCCACTGCAAAGATACATGTCTATTATCTTCAGAGATGGAGTGCCTATTTTAGGCAGATGAATGACTGAACACGAATGAAAGGAGACAGATTTTGAGTTTTCTTCTGCAAATATATCATACAGGTCAGCTGCTTCTCATATTGCAATTGTTGCCAGGGAAGGGAAGAAAAGTGGGAAAAGGGAAAGAGGTATTTTAACACTACCAGCATCATTGCCCTCAGGCATTTGGGTAGGTATGTTGGTTAATGCACACATCACAAATGATCACAATTTGTTAGACTGAAGAAGAGGAGGTACGAGATATCCAGCGTGTGTGTGTCTCAGCATGCCTGTGTGGGTGTGTGCGTGCACACAGATGCTTTGGATGACTCTGACTTTGGAATAGAAGGAGGAGGGGAAAAAAAACCTGCTGGTCTCCTCCCGTTCTTTGCCCTCCCTGCCCACACCAGCCCCCCGAGGAGGTGATCGGACGCGTCTGTTTCCCGGAGATAAAGAGCTGCTCACCACATCCCCAGAGCTGGGAGAAGTTGGCACAGAGCATGCTGGCAGTCTGCTCATGTAACAGACCCTGTCACTGACACTGAGAGAGAAAGACACAGAGAGAGAGAGGGAGGGTTAGACAGAGGGGTGAAAGGGGCTGAATTAGAGTAGAAAGCGTAGGTGAGATGTTAAAAGGGTGCATTCTGGCTCGCTACCAAAAAGATAAAATAAAAAAAAAAGAAGAAGAAAGAAAACAGTGGAAAAAAATCAAGTTCAAAACCTGTATTATAGTACTCCAT
>NW_024582449.1:1009735-1054665 GCF_018398535.1 Haplochromis burtoni
TATATATGGATGTTTATTTGTTTTACTAGCATCAGAAATAAATAAATACACAAACAGCCTTTTTACCTGGACCTCTGCCAGGTCTGTACAAAATCAATACACCTTCAAGGATAAAGTGTTTCCAAAAGAGAAGGCTGAAGGTTGTCCTCCTGAATCGATTGCTACTTTTACAATGTCCATTAGGTGTCATTTTGGATAATTCACTAAATTTTACAGCACAGCGTGAGCTCAGTAATGTAACAAGTTCTCTCAACTAAACAGTGAAACACATTTTTTGTCTGTGCCCACAAAACGATCCATATTGTGCTCATTAATCACTAATGACTCATCAGAGCGACTGCTGAATTACCGCCGCTATGGTAAAGTTCATGTAAAAAGAAAAGTTCAAAAGTTAGCAAATGCAAATTTGCTGTCTTGCTGAGAGTTAAATGAGGAGACTAAACAAAAGCAGACACAGCATCACTGGCTCTCTTTTTAGGATGTTGTATATTATTTATTTAATAAGAACAACAAAAAATAAAATAAAAACCCAACAAGTAGCAATGAGCTGATAACTGCTGATAACAGAACAGAAAATAAACAAGTTGAAAACTAAGGGTGTCTCCTTGGGTAGAGGTGCAACGCTTCAAGCACATCTGCTATTTTTAGATGCTTCTGCGATACTCGCTGGAACTCTCTTCAGTGTGGCAAAAAGGTGAACCCTTCAGCTTGAATTTCATTCTGGAGAAGAAGGTGAAGTTGCAGTGAGGCAAATTTGGTGAATAGGGTAGATGGTGGGCAAGTTGGTGCTGCTCAGAAAAACAAACAGAACAGAAACCGAACAAGTGGATGGCATACTGGCACACACCAGAGTTCATGCAATTTCCGCTGAATTTCCTCCCACACCTCAGGATATTAAAGTAGAACACTATGTTGGCAGTCTGACCCTAGAGGCCTGAAAAAAAACCTCAAGCATTCTCCTGATAATGTGCCTAACCTGACTGCTGAGCTGCCTTAGAGCATAGACACTGCAAACCTGTTCCCTAAAAACTCCTGTTTGGTCTCTGGGTCGTACAGACTGAGCTCTCTCCAGTGATGATCCAAAATATAAAAGTTGTTTCAGTTTGACACAGAAGATGCCGGCTCTCAGTGCGAGCTCAAGGTCTGTGCCGTAATTGGAGGGCACGAAAGTGTAAGTGGTCAGAACAGGAGCAGTGCTGGAAGTGGTCCAGTCGAGCACAAGAGGAGACTGAGCAAAAATTTAAAATCCTTTAATGTTTTTATTTGTGTTTTTATTTGCTGAGTCTCACTAATCATGTCTGACCAGTGTTTGATCGCACATTTTACTGTCTATGCTATTTAGTTCCAATAATTAGTTAAATGTTTCCAGATAGTGTCGTCTCAAAAAGCTTTAGGCAATGCAGAAAGAACAAAAGGAAAAATCCATGTTGATTATTAAAATGGTGTGTAAATGGCATACGGTACACTCTCGTTAGCTTAATTTCAACATTAATCTTGTATAAAGTTTCCAATCTAAGAGTCCTTTAAACTTTTTTTTAAGTGCATTCATAACAAAGATGTAGTTTTATTATCTGCTCTGTAAATAATTCCCATATTTCTCACTTCTCCCATCTCTTTATACATGATTACTTTCTGGGGGCACATGGATCAAGTATAGATGTATGCACACAAACAAACACTTGCACATGAAGATCCATCAAGTCCAAGCTCAATATCAGCTTTCCATCAGACTCTCTCTGCTTTCATTTCTTCAAATGTAGGCTGTCCCATATGCTCCAGCTGAGGGAATATCAATATACCGACTATAGTGTTCATAAAGATCAATACCATAGAATATGGTCTCTCTCCCTCTCTCTCTCTTTCTGTTTCCTCTTTTTTCCAACAAAGTCACTGTGACACAAGTCATACTGTTTTTCCCAAAACACTAAATTAGAAGTTTTGTGAGCAACGGTCTGTGTAACACGAATGAGAGAAAAATGCCATTGTCATTTAGTTGAAACTGTTGGAGTTTTTCAGCAATTTAAAAAATTAATCCCTTTTACAGCTGTACACTAAGTGGCAGCGGGTTAGCAAAGCTTGCTAATTAATTCTTAACAGCTTGACTCTGAGTTTTTGCCTTCTGATTTTCAGCGATCGTCCACCTTAATCGGTTGTTTTCGAAAGAAAGAAAGAAAGAAAGAAAGAAAGAAAGAAAGAAAGAAAGAAAGAAAGAAAGAAAGAAAGAAAGAAAGAAAGGGCAGCTGGATGTGCTGGGTTTAAAGAAAATTATGCACTTGGGAAATGTTTTACTAAAGTTGGTTGTCATTCAAAGTGATCCACTGATTGAAATGGCATTCAATGCATGTTTGAACGTACAGCCATGTGTAAAAGTACTGTAAAGTAGAAATTGTTGTTTTTTATTTGGACGGGCAAATATTTGATTCTCTTTGAAACTGATGAAGATGAAGGTGATATTCTACACCACAAGCAAAAAATGATCCTTTTTCATAATTTATTCAACAAAAATGTCATTCAATGCAATAATAAAAGCGAGTGTACCCTCGGTTTCAGAAGCTAGTATTGTCCAGTCGAATTTCCACCATCAGCTGGAATTTAATGACTGTTTTTGTCATGCAAAGATTCTTCGCATTCAAAACATCTCAGGTCTTCTTGCTTCTGCTCTTCTTTTTATCATCCCCCCAATAAAACCAAAAGTATGCACAATTTATTTTTTTCTTTTGATGCATATTTAAGCTCATACCACAAGTTTCCAATTTTTATCCATTCCTTGTTAAATTTGTTTTTGATTTGAAATAAATATCAGTATGATCCCACCAGGAATAATTATTCTCTTATCCTTTCAGACAGATGGCCCTATATGATGTAGCATTCAGAATTTGAATAAATGAGTGCCATCTGCCCTCACACCATATCGTTTGGGCCTATAGCTGACCACTCTCATGGGACAAATGGGTGTCTGCTGCTAATTACATAACGTAATTTGATGAATCACATAATCTTGTTCGTGTTTACATAATCCATGTCCACCAGATGTAATTTCTGGATCAGATCTCGTTTATTAGCTTAACGATCGCTGAATGAGAGTCTGCTGAGCAGGTTTCAGTCACCTGCACCCAAAACCAATGCTGATGACAACTGGTGCGATAACTAAACAAATAAGAATGAAATTGCATTGACAACAAGAAAAAAAATTGTTAATTAAAATAAAAATGAAACAAATGTAAATGGGCTGTGACTGGTGTTCTGTGTCTCTTTGACTCTGTTATCTGTGTACAATTAATTTCGAGCGTGATCATTTGACACACTGAAGATCAAAGGATCTCTGTGGGGTCTCTGATAGAAGGGATAAATATTTCCAAGCTAATTATTGATTGGTTGCAACGCTCCCTGTAACCGAGTGTTGCTCATGCTGAACAGTGATGATAAGCAAGGCGCTGTTATCAGTATCCATTAATGACGTTGTTATTTCATTTTATGAGTCGGTTTCTCGCTTTTTTGTGCCCCTTGTTAAACATTTCTTTTTAATGATGGGGGAGCGCGTCTGTTGTCCTTAAATCTTTCATGTCACAACTTCCAAATTAACTTGCTGCACTCGTTTCAATCAATACCCAATTATTTGAAGTTCATTAGAAACCTATTATTGCTTGACAGTACACTCATTAAAACTGTGACATAGCTCAATAATTTAACTGCATGACGCATAAGATGCATAGAATAGTATTTATTTATTCATGTTCTGTAGCTGAAATGAAAAAAAAGTGTTTGTTTTTGTATATAATTTTACATTATAGACAGAGAAAGGTTGTTCTCTGACTATAACTTGAAAAATATTTTTTTAGAATCAGTTTACACCAACCCCCTGCTAAGAAATCGGTTCCATGACAATGTGATGACGTCCCTTCACAATGTGTCAAAAAATAACAATTTAAAAAAAGAACCATAACTAAAATAAATTAATGAGTGTCAGTTAGTGTGAGAATATCAGTTTAGCTGTTTTTGTAAGGCACAGTTTTCTGCCACAGCTTAACACATTTATTAGTAGTTACTGGTATCAATCTTATTTAATTTGAAGCTCTTGTAGGGTAGGGTCATAGAGACAACCACACAACCCAATCACACATTTATTGTGCCAGCAAGCTTGATCTTGAGGGAATTCTCCCAAAGTCTCTTCACAGTCAGCTGTGTCTGGAACACCAGTGACCGAAGGTGCTTAGTGGTTCATGCTTCTCTGTAAAAATGGTGAAACCATATACAATTTTTTTTCTAAAATTAAAAGGAGCATTATTGGCTTTGTTACCTGCCTTGAGTCAGAAGATTCCTATCTATAGATAGATTCTACAGATATTCTATATTATTCTGCTTAATTTATTCTTCTTAATTCAGCCAGGTCCTGCTGGGTAGCTAATGTGGCTATTTGTGCATATGAATTAGCAGGCATACTTTCAGCTTTAAACCTGTCTGTTATCAGAAGAGAAAACTGAATTTGCATGTTAAAGTGTTCCCAGACAAGATGCTAAACCATAAAACCACAATATATATATATATATATATATATATATTAGGGGTGCAACGATACACAAAATTCACGGTTCGGTTCGGTTCGATACTTTGGTGTCACGGTTCGATATTTTTTCGATACAAAAAAAATGTTCATGCCTTTTTAATTTGTCATTTATTAAAATTATAAATATATATTTTAACTCAAAAGTACAGTTTTTAAATTTAACCCTAACCCTTGTGCGCGTTTTTTATTTTGACAGCGAATGCGCACCTGCGGACCACTTATGTGCAGCCCTGGTTATTTAGCTCATCATATTGCAGCCACAGAAATTATTTTGTCCATGAAACCATAAAGCTGCACTTTCTTTTTGCCTTATAGTCTCATTTGTCATAACTTCTCCGTCTTGTGGTAAGCTTTTCTTTGGCTGTCACTTCTTCACCCTGACCTGTCTTATTTGGCTCAGCAGAACTGAAATATAAATCCTGCTGCTTTTACACACTCACTCACATAAGCTCACTTTTGCAAGCCACTGTAAGTAAAGAATGTACTTTTGCCACCATTGAGATTAAGTTTGTCTCTCGATACTTACCTAAATATTTCAAAACCTGACATTATGACACATATTGATTTTGAGGGATTTGTGATGAGAGGTTTTGTACCAAATCAAATTTCCCAGTTGTTATAAATTGATTACAATCTGTCTTGGGTATTACAAAGAAAAATAATACCACAAATTGCTTATCCTCAATATCAGGGGAATATACTATCACCCTTAACTCAAAGGATTCCACCCCAGGTTTGAAACAGTTTGCAGTGTTCAGAAACTAGTCAAACAAAAAATTTCCAGTCTTGTTCTCTTCTCTAGATGGCATCCTCAAATAACAAGGTGGTTAAGATGTGTTAGAGATAACAATTTCTTGAGGTTGTAGGTTCAGGTAAGTTGGAACTGATTTTACTGTTATTGTCTCAAGTAGGTTCTTAAAGTCTCTTGCAAGTATGGCAACCAAGTGATTCAAGTTTCACAGGTTAGAATCCAAATAGTTTCCTCATGGGCGATGGGTCAGGCAGGCACACTGAGGTTGATTTCTGCAACAAAGGAGAACAAGAGAGATAAGTATGTAGTACATTTCACTGCTAGGTAAACAAGCTTCTGCTACTAAGAGACCTAGGTCTCACTATCACTCAATATAGCTCAACACTCCAGCAAGTAAAGGAGAGGAGGAGTGAGGTTATATACTACAGGTGAAATGTATATGGATCCAGGTGTACCTGTGGAAACTATAGCAGTTATCCCCACACATGTGAGGAATTAAGCACAGTTAACCCATACACACACATAGAAAAAGAGCAAGAGGGACAGCAAATAGGGGAGAGACTGGGAACCTGTTCCCAGTAGTCCAATTCCTTTCATTTGTTTGTCTGCTTGTCTATTGATCCTGCTTATCGGTTCGACTTGCACTACAACCAGCTGATTTCAGTTTATGTGCCAATAAGAAAATAGCAGTGTAGTCTGCATCATGGATATGTTTATTACTTTGTTTGTTACACAAAAAAAGAAGGATGAGAGTGCAATCCTTTAACACGCAAACTGCAAAAACAGAAACAAAAAACCCCCAAAAAACTGATAAAAAACTGCATTATGTTGCTAACAGAACTTTGGCTCTATGCAAACACCTGCACTGACAGCATGCTAAAACCAAACTAGCCAAGAACCCACACTGATGTTAGCCGGACCCTCAACATCAACAAATAACAAAGTTAGAGATGAGGCTGCAAGTCTAGTGTCAGACTTGCAGCCTCCATTTCTACCTGCTCATGGTTCTACCTGTAATGTGTTTTATTTGCTACTTAGCGATGGTGGTGACTCTCAAAGCATAGCCAATGAGTACCCAATGAGAATCGAGAAGGAAGGAATCGATAAATCATGTCAATAATGAAATCGGACTCGCTAAATTCGTATTAATTCCCATCCCTAATGAGGATATTATAATGTCTTAATGTTATTTAGATTGGATGTCCAGTGAAATACGTTTCCTACACATCTCCAAAAATTATTTGTTATTGCTTAATTTTTATGGCTTGCCTTTAAGGTGGGTCAACACATTGTTCCTTTAAAGAACACTATTCAAACCTTTAGAGGTAACAAACTTGTATTTTGTTGCCCTGTTACAACACAGTTTAAATTTTCATTAACTATCGTCCCATGTTTTTGTTCCATGCTGTATTTGCCTTTTATTCAAACAAAATAAAACAACAAACTGTGCCATGGGAACTAGAATAATCCAAAAAACCTCTCCGTCTCACTGCTGCTGAAAGGCTGAAAAAGAAAAAGGAAAGCTAAGGCAAAAAAATATGAAAATAATAGTAATACTATTTCAGGTTTCAATACCTTTAAGTTAAACTTAAATGGTATAATCTCAGAACACAAGGAGGGTTTGCATTTGTTTTTCCTTTTCCCTTGTTCCATTTAAATGAAAGTAGGTTGACCCTCAACATGCATCAAATGTAAAAGCTAAACAATTTCAGATACATCCTCCTGAAACTATCATTTAAATGTACAAGTCTGTTCTGAATTCACATTACAGTGAATCAACCTCCCTAGTTGGTTTGTTTGGATTCACCTATGGTTTTATTACCATCAGCGGGTTCTCTTTAAGGAGTGACCAGATACCCCCAATTGTACTCCCATTTCCAGTGTATGCGAAAAGACCTTTATAAGCAGTTAAGCCTCTTTTCTAAAAGTACCTCAGGTCGACTCGACTCATGTCTACTAGATTTTGGTCGCTCCTTTACACTTGAAAATGAAACAGCTACAATCTTTGACATCATTTGTATGTGAAACAAACACAACACAACAATGGAGGATGTAGAGGCAATCGTATTCCTGCTGTTTGGTCTGTGGCTTTTTTGTCAGACCTGGGGTCCATGGAGTTGGTTTTCGTGGAGGTTTTTGTGAAGGAGTCATTCTAATGACACATTGAGGGACACCACTGACTGGCCAATTGATGGCATGAAGTCTACTGTCACCCAGACCAAATGGAGAATGAGTGGAGGACTGAGGTGTGGACACTGACGAGGAGAGCAGAGGAGAGCATACAAAAATTAAGCAAACAGGTTGAGACCAGACTAAGAAAACTATGAATGAACTCTTACAAGACTAGAGAGACTGTGATAGCTATGAACAGGAAACATTACGAGACGCAGACATGACATGAATTTAACCAGCACCACAGAGACATAAAGCATGACAGGTAGACATGAAGCAGGGAGACTTAGAAAAGGGGAGAAGACGCAAAGGGATCTGCAAAGCAAAGGACTAACACAGCAATTTAGGTATCGTAGCACTTAATAAGGTAAACTAAACTCAAACCAGAACATGAATAGAAAACTAAATACAATAAAACTCAAACACTGAGTCACACGACCCAGTGCCATGACAGTCTACCAGGTAACAGGTAATGGGAAACCCTAAAAACTGGGTCGAGTTGGGTCGAGTCAAGGCAAGTAACAACTACTGTAGTGGAAAAGAGGCATTAGTAGATAGTCAATCATCTCCTACAGGTTGAATATGTTGTTGTCTGAATCTTTCAGCCTCCTGAATGTTACTGAATGAGTGCCTGGCACCATACATCATAAGGATCTGTTTCTGGGGGTGTAAAAAAGTCTGTAGGGAACACCAAAGCTTTGTAGCTTGTTTTTCACTTTGTTGAATTGGGCATGTAGTTTACCAACTTCAGATTTCATGTCCCTAAGAATAATTACAGGCGAGCCTTTGTAAGTCAGATGGCCTTTGGTTCTTGCTTTATTCAGAATTTTCTTATTGTGCCTGTAGCAAAGTTGATGAACAGTTAAGACTTGCACATGCTCTCCTTGCTGTGGTTTTGGTCAGTCACTGGTGATCGGCATGGCAAAGTTTTCACTGTCGAGCACTACTAAAAAATTCTGCTGCAGATCCACTGCCCTCTGTAATGCCGATTATGTGCAGGTTTTGTTGACGGCTTCTGTTTTCCAGATTGGTGCATTTGTCTTGTAAGTTCTTACGCTCATTAATCAGATTTCCATGTAGCTTTTACGAAGTTGCAGTTTTAATTATCACTTCATAGAGTGCCATCTCCATTACTTTCTGTGTTTTTGCCATCTTTTTCTGTGATGAGTACAGGACTTGTGTTTTCTGAGTGTTCATTTCACACTTTTTAGGGTCTTCCCTGAGTGAGGGTATGACCTTTTGTATCTCTTGATGCAGGCTCTCAATTTGCAACTTTACCCATTAGTCCCTCTAACTGAGCCAAAACACAGAAGCAGTGCGTGAAAAAGTAAGCACATCCTTATTCCTTCTATAGGAATTAAAAGGGTAAGTAGCAGCCAAGTGCTGCTAATCAAATCCACTTAATTAACAGATCATCAGTGGTCTGTGAGCACCTCCATAAAAGCAAAAGTTTGGCCAATTTGCCGGTCTGGAGCATTCAGGTGTGTGTTGACGTAATGCCAAAGAAGGGGTTGTAAGGCCATTTCCAAACAATCTAAACTCTGACATTCTACAGTGAGAAAGATTTTTGTGGAAAACATTCAAGACAGCTGCCAATCTGTCTTGATGTCCCAGCAAATACACACCGAGGTCAAGCTGTGAAATGCTCAGGGAGATTCCAAAAAGCCATAAGATCAACATCTCAGACTCGGAGTCTCTACGGGGCTTAGTTAGCATGTCAAATGTTAAAGTTCACAATAAGGAAAAGACTGGACAAGTTTGTTTATAATGGGTTGCCAAGGAAGAAGATGGCAGCATGACTTTGCAAATGTGCATGTGTTTATACACCTCTCTGCATTTATTATCTACTATTAATCTCTGGCTCTCTTCTACAGCATGTCTTTGTCCTGTCTTCCTCCCTTCACCCCCCACCCCTCATGGCGGATAGCTATGCCTGGTTCTGTTGGAGGTTTCTTCCTGTTAGAGGGGAGTTTTTCCTTCCCACTGTCCCCAAAATCTTTGCTCATAGGGGATCTAATGATTATTGGGTCGTATAATTGGGTTTTTTTGCCCATAAAGTCCAGACAACAACCTGACTGAAATCCTGTGGCAAGACAAACTGTGTGTAACATGTGTTGTTAACATGTCTTGCTGTTCATCTAAATTTTATTTACAGAGACTTTGTTTTAGCTGCTGTTAATCCTAATCCTGCCCACATTTGGCTATTATTTAATGTTTCTAGTGTTCCAAAGATACAAAGCAAAGTCAAGATGTTGTACCATCTTAAAGTGCCACCTGAACAGTTTTGATAAGCCTTGGTATTGATTCTTGAGCTCAGCAGCAGAAGTGGAACACCAGTCTTGCAGAAGATATTCCCTTTTTTGATGTTTTGATGATGAAGGTGGAGATGTAGTGAAAGCAAAGCTAGCATATAATTCACCTAATGCTCATACTCCGCAAACAAATCAGTGACCCCGTGAGCCCCCACAGATGGAGGTATTATCCACTGTTTCATCATAAGATTGACCATATCATAAGATATGGTCAATTTGTACACCATAAGATGAAGGCAATCACTCAGAACAACTGTGGATTGCTTTTCAGTCCCTCTTCCCTCTAGGCAGGCAGCTGCAAAAAAACTAAAATCAAAATATCCCTCAAAGTTTAAGAGAGCGAGATGCACCCGATTACAAAGATCAGCAATTAAATGTTTGCTTCAGTTTGTCAACTTTAAGGAATTAGACAATGAAGCCAGCATAAATTTTACAATGGCAGATATTTTGATTTGTCAGCTTGTCCAGATTTCTGGACATTCTTTGTTTGTGAAGAAGGTTTAACTACTTAAATTAGTATGAAATCAAGACATAACTGCACTTTAAAGATCAGAAACACATGGCCATGTATACAGGGTTGTTAATAAGGTTGATTTAACCTGAAAATCAGAGCCTTAGAGGACTTATAAATGGACTCTCAAGAGTCATTTTCATTAAAAATGAGTCAGCTGAAGGCTTCAGCCAGATATTCTTACTGAGAAACTGTGAAATTTATTCAAGTTTACAGCTGCAAGCATGGACCAGCCGTTTGTCAACCGTGTCTGTTGTTTGAGCTTCAAGTGTCCTTTATTTTGAAACCGCTTGTTAAGTCATATGGTATTAGCCCTGCCCACATACTGCACAATCTGAATCCTGTCTCCAGCAAGGAACAACAACAAAATCCTTTTAATTACTTCAACCATTTTAAAGAATGATTCAGTGAAACTGTCGTCGCTTGTAGATGGAAAATCTAGAGACATGACAGATGCCCAACATGGAAAAGCACCTGTTTGATTTGGCGGGGTAAATGTGTGTTGCTCTTCTTAAAGCACACACAACTGGTGCTTCCTAGAACTAATCAGTTCAAATCACAGTGATTGCTCTCAGCAGAAAATTAATCTAATTTTCTGTCAAAGCAGCTGCCAGTTACTTAAGATCTGATCTCTTTCATTCTTTCACTCTCATTTCTCTCCTCTCTCACTTTCCCGCTCTCTCTTTAAGCCTTGGTTAATTAAAATGGAAAGGAAAGGTTCTGCAGTCAGTAATCGGGACAACTTATAGTGGAAGTTAATTATAGAGGCCAATGAATCATATAAAGAACATTTTCAACTCGTGGCTAAAAGAAAAAAAAAGTTTAAGCGGCCGATGTGTTTGTTGACCTAAAATGAAAAGGCAACACTTAAAATTGCTGTTTTAACAGAATACAAGATAAAACAAAAATGCAAATGGAACAACAAAAATGTAATTGTAATTAACAAAACCAAAACAACATTTGGACAGATCTGATTATGTTATGTATTGACATTGTTTTTTAACCTTTCATTAACCAGGAAGTGAAACTCTTGAGATTTTCTGCAAAAGGGTCCAGGGCTGACATAGGCAGCATTAACCTAGCATGTTTACAATGGCAAAAATCCACACAAGCACAGGGATAATGTGCAGATTACACATACAATACTGCAAGATTTTAATAAAGGACTGACACACCAACAGAAACAACAAGTATGCCAATGTTTCTTGGTATAGCTCATCCAGGTCCCTGAAAGTCCAGCAGATGAATGCACATCATTCACCAAAAGATATTTTGTCATTTGGTGTTTTGATATTGAGCAAACAATGTGGCCAAAATATCCTGTATTTATTGTGAAAAAAATTGTTCTGCTACTTAGAGATTCCCAATTTGTTTAGTATGTTGAAGGTTTAAAGCCATTTGTTTTCCACACTGTAGAACTGCCACAAAAAGCTATGATCTTCTTTATTTTATTTTATTTTATTTTATTTTTATGATATGTTTCCGCTATTCCTTGCTTTCACAGTAGATCCAGGCTTTAAACGCATTGTTCAGTGCATAAAACCCAGTTTGTATTCATTTTTGTACAGCGCTGCACTCACCTTACACCAATCTACCACCATCACTTGGATTATTTTTGCACCTACTGTATGTTCTCAACTTGACATGCAGTGCCGGTCTCTGCTACAATGCCTCTTTCCCACCTTTTTTGGACTGGATGTACTGTACAATAATTGTGATAATTATATCTCTGAGTAAAGGAGTATGACCCAAACACTGCATTGAGTGTTGAGAATTAATTTGTCAACACAACATTTACAATTGGGTTGCCTCACCAGATTGTCATAACAGGACGTCGAACAACTTTTTCTATTAAGAGGGAAACGCAGAAAAGGATGAAATCATGAGTTTGAAAGAGAGAAAAAATATTAGTACAAAAAACATAATTAAATGTCAGTCACACAAATGAAGAAAAAAAAACCCTTTACAATCAAAAGCGTTGAGAGTTTGAAATAGATTTATGAACACTGAGAAAAGATGATGTTTATCATCCAAATCATTCAAAGAGGCCTAATAAGTTTCAATGAGTTTACTGTAGCATGCCGCTGTTTCAACATCCGTGCACTTGCATTATTGATGCCGCTGAAACCATTGAAAAGATCATGTCTATGTGACATTTCATTATTTGATAACTGAAAGAGCATCTGTACTGTTTTGCCCTATCTTTCAGATAATCAGTGGATGCTCATTCCCTTCTTTGTGAAGTGCTGATTCTACCCCCCAAAATGAGCATGGAAGTCAAGCATGAAAGGAAAGCAGGCACGTGTTTCTCAACTAAAAGGAAAAAAAAGACACAGACACGGAGACATGTTTAACATTCATTCATTTGTGTAGTGAGATGAGTGCATGTTTCAGTGTGATGACACAGTCTTTCAGCTTTCATTGATTCACAGAAGAAAAAAAAACTGCTTATAGTGGCAGTCGGGGTCCATTAACTGTGATACTCTTCCAGGATGCTTGTTGTGTGGACCATTATTAAACTCCAGTTAATAGCTGCAGTAGACCATATTAGCCGAACAGAGATTCTTTGTTCATGACAGCTTCCCATATCCCAGCACAGCAAGAGCACTAAGACACTTTCTACCATTGTAAGACATCTGCTTTCAAACGTTAAGATTTGCTTCATAGCCTCTAATGGAGTCTCCAGGGTAAACATGTACGCTTCTGAGACTTGTTACATGCTAACCTCTCAACATTTTTTTATTCTTTATTTAATCTGTTTTTAGAGAACTTTAATTCTTTGATTTTTTTTTTTTTTTTTTTTGTTAACATGGGAATGATTCATGCATTCTTTTAAACTTTCTCATCAAGTTAGCGCATTATGTAAGAACACATTTATTGGCTCGAAGCTGCACTCTCACTTCTGAGTACCCAAATGAGGACAAATGCTCACAGCAAACTGCTGATCATCTGTCTGGTTAAAGTTAGACTGCAATCCTTAACCAGGATATGAAGTGAGAAGCTTCTTTTGAATACAACTTTATTTTGCTATTTTATGTTTATGGCACCTCGGCAGCTCGATAAATGGATTGGTGGTGTGGCTGCATGAACCGGATGCTGTACCGGTGCATTGTGGTGAAAAGAGAGCTAAGTGTAAAAGCCGATTTACCAGTCGATCTACGTCCCCACACTCACCATTGGTCACGAGCTCTGGGTAATAATGAAAGAACGAGATCGCGGAGCTTTCTTTGAAGGGTGGCTGGCCTCTCCCTTGGAGATAGGGTGAGACTTCAGCTATTCAAAAGGGGATCAGAGTAGAGCCGCTACTCCTCCACATTGAAAGGAGCCAGAATGAGCACCTAAATGAGGTGTTCTGGGCATGTCCCACTGGGAAGAGGCCCTGGGGCAGAACCAGGACACGCTGAAGAGATATGTCTCTCGTCTAGTCAGGGAACGCTTTGGTGTTCCCCTTGACATGCTAGAGGAGGTGACTGGGAAGAGGGAGGACTGGGATTCTTTGCTTAGGCTGCTGCCCCCGGGACAAGGCCCCGGATAAGCAGAAGAAAATGGATGGATGGATGTTTATGTCTTACCAAAGGAGCCAGTGCTTCAACAATCAGCCAATAAGTGCAGTCATCTTTATCAAAAAAGCAATGCCAATAGGGAGAAAAGTCAAGTGAGAAATATCAGTATATTATGTGGTATCATAGTGCATGTATGGAAACACTCTCATCTTATGGCTGCCTTTATTGCAGTACCAGCACCTGCTGAATCTGCCTGCAGTAACTAATATAAGATTTTCTCATTACAGGCTTTGTGATCACAAGGCAGAAGCAGGAGCAATAAAAATGAAGGGAAACGCATGCAGCCTAGCAGATAAGGTGGTCTTGATCAATAGCTTCAAATTCTAACAAGACTGACCCCTTGGATATTAGCACTAATCTGAAAGAAGGCTCAGTAAAATTGAAGTGGAAGCAGGGCAATGATTATCCTCACAGTGAATATCACTTTCTAAGCAATCATCAACAGTGGTGCTCACATAGAGTTACTGCTCTGGATTTGTTAGAAATATGCCATAAAGTGTAACATGAACCAGAGAACTTGTGTTCAGTGCAGGTAATGTAAATATTTAGATAGTTTTTTTAAACAATTAAATTTAATACACCACATATAAAAAGCCATACCAATATACTTCATTTTAGAAAAGTCAGTGATGCCTTAGTAAATAAAAATTCTCAATGCTACACACAGTTCGTCCAAACTCATCTTGTCAATTGCATGTACAGACAGGAGATAAAAAGAGCATATATGAAGTTATGGTGTTGAGCTAATAACAGACAGAACAAGGTTTTATTACTTCTTTAACTTTTTTATACAAGAGGAAAAACTGCAAGGACTTTCAGGGAGTTATGCATCAATCAAATTCATTGGATACATTTTGAGGCCAACCTTTAAAGTCACCCTGTTCTGCACAGTTAATTACCGAACTGGCAAACTCCAATAGGACCAATAATTCTCAAGATCAGGCCACAGGTCGCTGGCTTCAAATAGCTGAACTGGAATTACGATCATCACTTATGGGTGGTATCTTCAGTTCTTGAGGTATATGTTACTAAGATGACATGATCTATAATACATGATTAAAGTTTGTGTTCAGATAAACACAAACATTTTTTGTGACATGACACAGTGCTGTTTCATTTGTTGATATATACTATAAATAGTGGCTAATGAGCAAGTGTGTCTTTCTTCTGTCAGTGTTACTCTTGAAAACGTACTCAGCAAAAGTCTTGATCTGCCCCTCATTTCTTTATATTTGTTCTCTCCATGGAAACTTTCATGTAACTTTTAAATTGGCTCTGAGCAACAAACACCATTTTACAAACCACAGGCCTGTCACTTTACTGGAAAACTGTATAACAACTGACCGGAAAAATTTATAGATAAACATAAACTACTCACTGAGAGTCGGCACGGGTTCTGCTTAAGCTTATAAAGATCACTGGCACTTTTAGATTTAATAAAATTCATAGACAAAAAACAATATGTTGTTGGATGATTCACAGACTGAAAAAATGCATTTGATACAATACATTAGGATCTATTAATAGGAAAACTGTAAAGTTATGTTGTTGGGAAAGTTGTTATTTAAGAGTCAGGAAGCAGTTTGTGAAATGAATGGTTGTTGGTACTTATGTATGGACATTGCTTGTGGTGTACCCCAGGGGTCAGTTTTGGGCCCTAAATTGTTTAACTTGTACATCAATGACGTTTGTAAAGTGTCCAAAGTATTAAAAATTTTACTATTTTACTATTTTCTGATAATGCAAACATGTTCTGCTCTTGTGATGATCTGCAGCATTTATTGGATGAGATGAGTAATCAAGTACAAATGTAAATATTATCATAAATGGTGCTGATATTGAACGAGTCAATGAAAATAGATTTCCTGGGGTAGTAGTAGATGAGAGTCTAACTGGAGAGCGCATATAAGAAATATGCATTCCGAAGTATCAAAGCAGGTATTAGACTGTACATCACTCCATATTCTCTACTGTTCGCTGGTTTCACCTTACTTAAGCTATTGTGCAAGTCTGGGGTAATAACTATAAAAGCACATTAGATTTACTTTTTATTCTTCAAAAAAATAATAATAATAGTTCGCACCATCCATGCAGGCTATAGGGATCATACTCACTATTTTTGCAGTCTGAAACAGCAGATCTAGTGGAATTCCAAACAGCACAGTTCTGTTCAGAGCAAAAAAAAAAAAAAAGAATAAACTACCAGGTAATATTCAAAGCATGTTTGTTTTTGAGGGAAGGAAGTTATAAATTAAGAGGTTTTTGTAACTTCAAAGCTATGCTGGATTTGGCTTGTTGTCTAGAGGCAAAGTTATTGAGTCACAAAAACATAATGATATGATTTGTACTTTATGTGGCAAATATATTGCATTAAAAACATGTTATCATTACTGCAGTTTATATCAGTAAGGAAGCTGATTAAGCATTAACTGATAACTTATGGCGAAGGGTGGGATTAAATAAGTGTGCACTTTTTCCCACTCCTTTTCAAAATGTAACTGAACCAGAACAGGTGAATCTATATAGAAATGCTTTATTTTGTATTGCATCTTCACCTTCTTTCATTTTCAGTCCAGTTCTTGTACCCGAGGAGGAAAAGAAATCCATCAAAGACCTGACACAGGACATGAGAGATGCATCACCCTTTCAGTTGATCCATCTACTCTTTGCAAAAACCTCCTAAGAAATGGTCTCAAATGATGGTTGACTGTTAAGAAGCTATTATTAAGGAAGGGAAACGGGGGGTAAAAAGCCTGAGGTACTTTAAAATACACTAGAATTGGACCTCAGCAAGTGCTAGGGATGTTATGTAAGCATTACATATTATGTTAATTGAAACTTACTACCTGAACATTGCTTAGTGAAATGCATTGTCAAATAGTTAAAGTTCCAGACAACAACACAAATTCTTATGTATGAAAATAAAACCAACATTAAATTAAATAATTAACAAAATTACCACAGTTAACGCTGAGCGATCGCCACTGCGATTCCACTGTAAAAAGGCTGAAAGCTCATCACTGCCTTTGTGACCTTTGTTTGCTGTTGAGGTTCAGGGTCTGGCAGCTGGGCTGGAGTTTGTATACACACAGTTTTAACATCACTTTGGGATCTTGGCTAGTTTTGAGTTAGCACATTGACTGTGCATATGCTTGCAAAAAGCAAATGTTTTTTGTTAGCAATACAACCCAGTTGTTTCTGTCATGAACGCAGTTTGTAATTCAACATTGTGCCCTTGTCCTTTTGTGCAATAAAAATAAAAGCAATGTCCATATCCACCCTGCATGCAGGTAACTTAAAAACCTGTGTAATGCAAATATCTGTAAACTAGTAAATAACTGTAAGCTGGAATCACGGAATTTAGTAAAGTAATGCATTACATAATTGCTTTACTGAAAAATGTAATGTGATTACAGTAATGTAGACTAATGTGCTACTTTGGAATGTGTTACACACAACACTGCTACCAATTCAGTAAAACCATACTTTATATAAACCTGGATAGAGGAAAACACAATGGAACACTATCATGTCATCAGTCATGGATTAAGTACACAACTCAACATTATTAAATATGTTTGGGATTTTCTTGAAAGACACAATAAAAGGCAGCCAACATCCAAAAAGTCTGGAGAACTGTTCCTGAAGACTAATTAAAGGAATGACAAGAACGCCTGACTAACAGTTCAGCCTGTGTTGAAGAATGATGGTGGCCATACCACACACTGACTTTCAGGTTGGTTGTGATATGTTTGCACATGTTTCAATAATTTGCTGCACCTCTTCACAATTTTCCTAGCAAAAAAAAATGTCTTTTTTTCCCCAAATTACTTTTGCACAGCACCATATTTTATTAAGAATTCATTTTGAATGAATATTCTGTATGAATATTATTTTCTTTTCTCCTGTGTGTTTCAGTGTTTCAGGAATCTCCACTGTAATATAGTTTCATGATAACACATCATGAACCTCAACAGATAACACATCAACAGAGCCTACAATACTGCTTAAACATTCATGCACCATACTTTTTCAGTCTCACATATTCCAGTCTTTGACATTTAATATTGGTATAGTGTATAATCTTTTCTAAACAGTTAAAATAAAAAATAAGTATTCAAAGGTGTAAAGTCTCTTGTCCTTGACAAGACAAGATACAACATTTAGGCAACTCATAAAACTGTAGAGCACCGGCTCACTTTATAGTCTTCTCCTGAAAGCACCTTTGAGTGCAGCAGTGCCATAAACAATGACCATTATTTGAGCGATAAGAAAGGATGGCAAGGAAAAAGCAATGTCTCTCAGTGGTTGTGTGCACTTGGGTAATTTATTAATTTATTTTTGTATAGAAGAAAGCCCCAGGGACCTGAATGTTTTTTTTAAAATCCATGATTAATGAAACATTAATCATAAATTTTGTAGAGGGACAGGAAGACTTGTCACTCTCTATTTGGACCCATTAGGAACTAGAGAGGAGGAGGAGGCAGGGAAAGGGAAAAGGGGTGACAGATTGTGTGGTGGAAGAAGATGATTTGGGGGTGGATGTCAAGGCAGGAGAGGAGAGTGGGAGAACAGCAAATGAAAATGATAGGAAAAAGCTTTTTGGAATTCATAACATCGTGACATAGCAAGAAGCTTTCGACAATACCATGAGGCCTTTATTTTAAAATCCCATTAAACCATCCATAAGACTGTGCGTGAAGCACTATTAAGGACAAAAAATGCGATACTGAAGTTTCAGCTTTACATTTCAAATGATAATGATAACACCTACACATTAGCTGAATTTAATGTACATAATGGGCTTAAAATGCCACAGTGTCAATGCAGTTACGTGTTGTCTCAAAACAATGTCATTCAAGGTTGTAGTCAAAAGTCTTCTTGCTTTTAACCAGTTTGAAATTTGTATTAAGCAAACACACTGTACTTTAAATCACCGTCTCCTTGAAATGAATTCATTTTGACACTTGTGCATTTGTGTTCAGTGCGTAATACAGTATATCCTCCCATGTGTATTCAAATCATAAGGCTTATAGAACTACAATAGCACTTGTCAATATTTGTGCCAGGTATAACAATCCCCTCTTTTCTAACTTTCCGCTGAATGCTAAGTGCCCAAATTGAAGTGAGAGGCAGCAGAAACGGGAGACTTTTCAACGGCGATGCCTTTGAGGCAAACATTTCAGCGTAGAATAGATGGGTAGGGATGGGTGGAGTGAAGAAATACAATGAAATAAACATGGCAGCTGCTTCTGTTGTGAACTTTCAGTGATTTCACAGTTCTCGGAATTTGTCAGCAGCAGCACCATTGAGTGACTGCTGATAACAGCAGTGGGGGCTTTGAGTGAACAACAAAACTCAGATATGTTAACTCTGCATACTAATTCAGTCTGCAGACAATATGCCAGATCTGACTTACTCAGGGCTGGATGTAGATGATGTTTATTCCAGAGTTAGATATTTAAATATATTCATGGAGATTAGCTAATTGTATACAGGGGGTCGGCAATATAATGTAAACACCATGTGGAACAGGATTTTTCTGTTAAGTTAAATCACAATAGGTCTGACAATTTCCACTTCGGGAGTCGAAAAGCATCACAAGATTGGCATGCAGTTTTATTCTGTAAAACTGAACACAGAAAACACACAACCTGTACTTATTTGACAGAATATAACACAATCCGGGCAGCAAAGCTTCGACAGGAGCACACTCACACATCCAAACAGGACACATTTCTAGTATTTTATATGAATGGAATCACAGTGGAACTGTGACGTTTAAGGGCTCAACCTCATTTTTGCCGTGAAATTTAAATCTAAGAAAGTAGTCTTGATCTTGCAAATGAAAATGGAATGAGGTTCTGATTCATTACTTTCCCTTGGCCAAGAACATTGGTGGGTGACTGAGAGGACGTGCTGTGCAATGGAACAGGATGGAACTAAGGTGATCTAATGGTCTTGGGTAGCAATCAAGAGGTGCAGAGGGCCACACGGTGAAATAGATGCTGAGGTGGTTGTTGGCATGTACTAGAGCAGAGTTTTCTTTTTTTGTATTCTTGCCATCACTTGCTCCTGGGCCAGGGTATAAAGATATACAGGGGCCAGGAGTGTCAAGTCATTTCCCCCCTCTGCATCAATCCAGCCCTTTGGCATAACTCACTTTTGACACTGATCCCATATTTGTCCGAATCTAAAACCTGCTTGAATTTTGATGGCAAACCCCATGCAGTCCTGACTGGAAACTCCAGCAATCCTGGTGGTTCATACATAACTGAGACACATCAAAGACATGACAGAGTAGTTTGGTCTATCAAAGTCAATAGAAGGAAAATTATGGGAAAATTATGAATTCCCATTAATGCTGAATTCCCTTTTTTTAAATTGTTTTTCCTTTTCGTCATTGTTTACTATGTGTTTTATTCTATTGTTAAGTGTCCTTGGTAGTCTTGAAAGGTGATTTTAAATAAAAATTATTTTCATTAATAATAATAATAATAATAAATTATAAAAATAAATTGGACAGTGATTCCTGATGTATAGCAAGTGAAGTGTTACTCCAGCATATCAAAGGCCTTTCTTGTGTTTTATTAGAGGTGTTCACAGCTAGATATATTCCCACTGCTGCCACGTGCAGCCACACTCCATCATGTTGCCCCATTCTTCAAAAGCTGAAATAATGTGGCAGGGATTTATTATCTTACTCAGGAGCCAGGCTTCATTTGCACAACAGAGGCCACAATCCTCAATCTGGCATTGATTTCTTTTGATTTATGTGAAACAAGCAGTGTCAGGAGTGCATATTCATTGAGCCCACTGCCCCTCCAGTCTCCTTTGTTTACAATGACAGTAATGTGGACTGTTGTGACACATCGAATCAAATAAATACAACTGGAAACCATCTTCCATACCAACTCGCTTCCCTCTTTGTAAAAAGCTACGTTTCACTCAGTGCGAGCCCTAAATGAATGAAATATTTGTTGTTTCCAAGAATTCTATGTGTGCATTTGCGTCTGCTGTTGCAAATTGATAATCAAGAGTAAACTTCTGACAATTAAATGAAAAACACCACAGGAGCTACAATTTGTGATTAAAATTAAGTCAGATATGGCTTGCAATCAAAACAATAAAAAAAGAAAGAAAAAAGTGACAATGCCATTTTCCTGTTTGTCTCTTTAGTGTTTTGGCACAACTCAAGCTAATAAGAGATTAAATAAAAGATTTCCAAGGACATTTCCGCTTCAACCCTAACCCTGTTGCTACCCAGTGGACATCAGTGGGACAAGTTGGCAGCCATATGCGTTTTAAAAATAGTTCATCACTATTCAGAGTGATTCTGAATGTCACAGATGAGGCAATTATGTCACCTCTTAGGTTCACTTTAAGGGCGTCCATATTCAGTGAGGCATGTGGAAATCACTGCCCTTTTTATAAACAAAGGGTAAAAAATAAAAAAGCCTTTGACTCCTGAACTGTTTACATTCAGTGGATGTGAACACCTTCTGAAAGTCAGAACTTTAACTCATATACACCGTTTCATTTGAAGTCCAGTGCAGTGGAAGTGAGCCACAACTGTGAGAAAAACATTGTTTTTCCAGCATTGTTGTTGCTCCTGAAACCTTTCAATATTTAGCAGTCTCTCTAGAGTCAGACTTTAAAATCTCCATGTATATTATGTAAAATATATGATGATATCCAGTAAATAACCAGTTACAAACATGTTTTCTCTTCCCTTAGGTAAAACGTAATCAGAACTAGACTACTGTGTCTGTATGACAGTCTATCCCAAATAAAGCTTGTGTAGGCTTGGATAACAGGAGACATTGTTCTGTAACTTTCTATTTCATTGACTAACAGTTGTTTTACTTGTCAAATTCTGTTCCTAATTAGATCCAGTTGTCCTCTCAGTGCATAAGTGGGTGTAGGGAAGTTGTTATACCGTCTGTGAAATGATGGATAATCAAAGTTTGGACCAATGCTCGATTTTCTCCTGGCAGGTCAAGAAGGGTTCTCTTGTCTTACTCCTACTCTCCTCTAGAGAAACAGCTGTGTCTGTACTTGAGAGGTCACACTTAAACACTGGTGCAGTCTGCTATGGTTTTAATCACGACTTGTCACTGTGTTGCTGTTGTTTTGATGCTCGTTTGAAAATTTAAAGGGTATCGACAGCATCTGAAAACCAAATTGTTTCGTGTTATGAATGATAGAAGCAAAGACACTGTGCTGTGATTTGTACAGGTTTGAAGGTAGTAGAGGTCATAAAAGGTTTTTGCTGTACTCCTATACAATTTTAATAGTCACTGCATCACATGACGCAAGAACGTTACCAACCCAGTACTGACTGAACAATATATTTTTAGATGCTAATAAATGTATTATATATAACACTTGTTTACCATTGAAGTAATATATCTTGTGCTAGATAGTATGGCGAGCTCTCCATTTGCAGAAATTAAATAAATTATAAACCCCTAGAATTCAATGAAAACTACATGGTTAAGTATCTTGTTAGTGCTCTGAATATTAATTTGTTCTTAAGAATAGGCACTGCCAAGTCTTCTGAAAAGATTTTTTCCACACAAGAAAGTCAAGGTAAAATCTTTTTTTTTAAAAAATCATGATTCATACCTGGAAGGGAATTGAAAGTAGTATACTTGTGGAAAGAAGAAATTTCATGTTCACAACAAGGGATAACAGAGTCTCTAAGACAAAATTAGGTGTTAATTTTATAAGATCATAATAAATAATTGTACTTGTACTTAAATGACTTGACTCTTTTCCTGCTGCTTTGGATTTTCAATGTCCATGGTTTAAAAAGTCACTGGAACTTAATCATATTTTTAAATGTATCTGCAATCTTTTATGTTTGTACATCCAGTGCAATACATAGCTATTCAACCCTCCACCATTCATTTCCCTCTTGAAACTGTACCTGACCCTGACATTGTAACTTTTCTTCAAAACGCTCCTTAACCACTTACTTAAATGATATCCTTAATAAATACAAGAAGGGCATGATTGCTTTTTGTATTGCATTGAAACCACGGACATGTCCACTTTAGCAAGTGCATATAAAATTGTCTTGTTTTCAGTAACAGTGCAAAGTTAGCTATCAACAGATACCAATAAAAACTGGTTTTCAACATGAGAATAAAGCTGGCTTTGTTGGCTTAGATTGAAAATTAATTTGAATGTCATTTTCACATCCAGTGTGATGCTATGGATTAATGTCTGAATTTACCTAGGTTTACACTTGTATAAAGCTACACAGAAGTACACCACAAATTTCAATAGTTTATAGAATCACTTTCAGAAGCAATAGGTAATCATTGTCTGCATGACTTTATCACTCTCCCTCATCATTGTAGAAGAATGTCAGACCCTTATTTCCTTTTTACAGTGCTGCTTCAATTCATTGAGGTTTGCAGACATTCACTTATGCACAGCTCTCCTAAAGTCCTCACATTTCACCCTAGAATAAATAGTAAATGGTCTGTATTTGTATAGCGCTTTACTTGGTCCTAAAGACCCCAAAGCGCTTTACACTATACACAATCATCCACCCATTCACACACTGGTGATGGCAAATGACTATAAGGTGCTCTGTTCCTTTGGCTGTAAAACAAGCCCAAAATCTTGTCAGTTAGTATGTGCTTATGATGATGTGCTGTGTTTGGTTTTTTCCAACTAAAGTCCTGTGCATGTCTCCACTTTGGTCTTGTCTGTCCAAAGAACATTGTTCCAGGAGTCTTATGATCTGTTCACATAAAACTTTTGCAAACCTAAGCCATGCTGCCATGTTCTTTTTCAAGAGAAGAGGCTTTCCTGGCAGGCTTTCCAAATAAGTTTCACTTGTTCAGTCTTTATCTAATTATACTGTCATAAACTTTAACATTTAACATGTTAACTGAAGCTTATAGAGTCTGAGATGTAGCTCAAAAGGGAGGTCTAGGCTTTTCTGCTTAGACTGATGCCTCCACAACCCACCCATGATAAGTTATTCTGATCATGCCTACCCCTTACATATTGTTCCTCTTCTACACTTTTACAGTATGGTTTGGGACATTGTTGAGACAATATTGCCTTCATAAAGAGGGTTTCAACCTGCAGATGCATTTGGAAAGCATAAACATTGTAAATGGTATTAAAAATTGTGATAGTTATGGCTGTGTATGCTTTGATATTTTGTGTAAACAGGTATATCCCAGCAAAGTTGAACAAAATGTGGCTTCATGGATGAAATACTGCTGTACTCAGAAGTGGGAAGTTTCAAAGTAGCCAATCTGAGAGTGTTATTCATTTCTTGCAGAAGCAGTCCAGGATTTCTGCATCATATCTAATGTGTGTAGCTATCTCGAGTGTTTCGATGAATGTGCTCATGTTTTGGTTATTGTTCTTCTTAAAGACCTAGGATGCTGCCCAAATACATATTTAGGGTTTAAACTATAAAACTAGGCATTTACAGGCATTTTTTGTGGCCTTTCATAATTTGAGGGTGCTCTACGGATGTAACCCTGGCAGATTTCGGGGTAGACTGTAGTAGATTTTCCTTGAGTGATCCCTGTTTACTGCCCCATCAGTGGGACCAACAGGTGTCTGCCTCTGTGGGAACCTCAGCAAATGTAGTCAGAAAACATGACAATGTCTAGCTTTCCCTTTAATTACATTACCAATGTCCCTTTAAAAAAGGCACACACATCACATCATGTTATCAAGCTTCCCTGTGTAGGGAGTAAAAGAATGTGATCGCTTTGATTTTGATTCACTGTAGGAAAAGTCATCTAGTTTATAAAATGGCATTTAGAATGTTTTTGCTACTGTCAGTTGTAAAATCTGACAGGTCACTCGGCAACATTTGGGATTACTTAAATTTGTTTATCGGTACATATGAAAACATCTGCCTGATTGAATTAAATCGCCCAAAGATAACTAAAGGCACCACAGTGAATACTAACAAAGTAGAAAGATTTGACATTTGCAGCTCCTCCCTTTCACTCCTACACACACAACAGATAAAAGAAGGTATTACATTTGCTATGCCTTGCAGTGTTAAAATGTACCTAAAGGACACTGTGTGAACTCTCTGCCACACCTCCTAATTCTATTCCTCCTCCTCCTCTTCCTCCACCTCCTATATCTTCAAAGACAGAAAGAAACCACCAAGAACAGGGTTTAGGTCCCAGGAGATCCTCAAAGAATGGGATCTACTGACTGCATGTAATATTTCACAATTTAACCACCTGGGATGATATAGTAGCAGAAGGTGGGTTAGAGCACATTATTATAAGCAAGATAGTAATTTTCGATTTAAATGTAAATCAGTCTCTTTTTTTCAATTACTGTAATGCTGCCCTTCTTTTATTGTGCGACCAGGGATCAATAGGTCTCAAACTTAGAATGAACCCCTAAAATTATGCAAGTGTATGAAGCATCATGTTGGTGATTCACTGAAATCTGCACTGGTGATTTGTACTGATTAATAAAACAGGATTTACTGCCATGAAATCCTCAACTGTCTTCTCGGTCTATTTTCCTCCATTATTTCATTTCACTTATACTGCTAATTACAACTTATGGAAATAGGAAAAACTGCCAAACTAATTAAACCATATTTTTTTCTGTCCTATAGCATATACAATTTAAAGAGCTATAATTAGACCATTGTTTCCATTGTATGGCCGATAAATCAGTAAATAATTCTTGTTACAAAAGGAATGGGTGTACAATTCCCCACTGAATTGCTCGCCAAGTGAAATTCTCTGCCTTTCACATCTAACATGTGGAAGTGGTTTTTATGGTATTTTCCCTATTAGAGCGGCTCTGCACAGCATCATAGCTGCCATAGCTCTAGGACTCGAATTCTGAACAGAGGCCTACATTCCAGTTGGTTCTTCAGTATTCCTTAAATTTCTGATCTTCTCATATAATCCTTCCTTTCAGCAGTCAGCTTCTGGTCAGTCCCAAACATGTAGTCCTGCAGGATCTTTGTTCTGTTGTTGAAAACCTCTTTCAGTTTTGTGTCTTTGGACTTTCTAACCGATATTCCTGTACAGTGTGAATGGATAGTGAGTTCATGTCCTGTTCACTCTTTATATACAGGTGATGGTGTTGTGTATGGGAGGTGGTTGATAGTGTCTTCAGTTATGACTCCGTATCCATCCACCCAATGTAATGATCTAGCTCAGGGGTGTTTGACAATACCAATAATCTTAGTATCACCTTTAGTGTATCACCTTTAGTGTCACTTTTAGTGTAAAATGTAGAGGGGGTAAGTTTCTTAGATTCAGTCTCTTTAGAGCAGCCCAGGGCCTTCTATTGATCAGCCTAACATCTGTTCTGCTCAGCTGTTCTTAGAAGAACCACACATTCTACTCCTTCCTGCAATGTCAAAAGTGATGTTGAAGGGAAAAAAACAGCAATCTTCTTTTGCTAAAAAAAAGAAAAGTGGGAACTTATACCCCAGAGATGCCCTGAATGGGGTGACGCCCTTAGAGACTGAGGTTATGGTGTCGGGTGAGTGCTTAATCCAAGGCAGCAATGAATATCAGGCAGACAGATTTGATGCTGAAACACAATGCAGGGCAGGTTCAAATTGTTGATTAGCTTGCACTGTATGCCTAACCTGAGGATAAGATAATATTCACAGTTTTTTCTTTTTTCTTTTTAAAGACCCTGAAAACACAGGAGACGAACTGTGGACCCCAGTCTGAAAAACTACCACTGGCAAGAAACATGGACCACTGGGAGTTTAGCAGTTTCTAGGGCCAAAGGCAATTTTGAAAGGGCAGTGAAATGAGCACCTTTAGAAAATTAGTCGACAGTAGTGAGCATGAGTCAAAGGAGCTTGCAAAGAAAAGCGTCTGGACTTCTTTAAGTTACTTGAAGACGTTTCACCTCTCATCCGAGAAGCTTCTTCAGTTCTAAGGTCAAATGGTGGAGAGTCCCAGATATAAACCTAGTGGGAGTATCCCCCCACAGAGGGACAAAAGGACCCCCTGATGATCCTCTAATCGCCTGAGCCAAGGTGTGAAACTGGGTGTGGGTCCCAATCAGCCAGAGTTTCGGGTGAGTTCATTGTGAAACCTGGCCCCACCTTATCATGCGAATTCCTGAGATCAGATGGCCCAGGATGTGAGTGGGCGTTAAGGCGTCTGGGAAGGGATCTCAAAACTGGATTATAGATGGCAGAGAGTTGGTGTCGTAAACCCCGCCTCTGTTCAAAGATGGTCGCTCACAGTGGACATAGATGGCTTCTTTCACTCCTCTTTCAAACCATCTGTCCTCTCTGTCCAAAATGTGAACATTGGCATCCTCGAAAGAGTGTCCTTTATCCTTAAGATGCAGATGGACTGCTGAGTCTTGTCCTGTGGAGGTGGCTCTTCTGTGTTGTGCCATGCGCTTGTGAAGTGGCTGTTTGGTCTCTCCAATGTAGAGGTCTGGGCATTCCTCGCTGCACTGTACAGCATACACCACATTGTTAAGTTGTGTTTTGGCGTTTTGTCTTTCGGGTGAACCAGTTTTTGTCTGAGCGTGTTGCTGGTGAGACCATAACAGGCCACTTCACAAGCGCATGGCACAACACAGAAGAGCCACCTCCACAGGACAAGACTCAGCTGTCCATCTGCATCTTAAGGATAAAGGACACTCTTTCGAGGATGCCAATGTTCACATTTTGGACAGAGAGGACAGATGGTTTGAAAGAGGAGTGAAAGAAGCCATCTATGTCCACTGTGAGCGACCATCTTTGAACAGAGGCGGTGGTTTACGACACCAACTCTCTGCCATCTATAATCCAGTTTTGAGATCCCTTCCCAGACGCCTTAACGCCCACTCACATCCTGGGCCATCTGACTCAGGAATTCGCATGATAAGGTGGGGCCAGGTTTCACAATGAACTCACCCGAAACTCTGGCTGATTGGGACCCACACCCAGTTTCACACCTTGGCTCAGGCGATTAGAGGATCATCAGGGGGTCCTTTTGTCCCTCTGTGGGGGGATACTCCCACTAGGTTTATATCTGGGACTCTCCACCATTTGACCTTAGAACTGAAGAAGCTTCTCGGATGAGAGGTGAAACGTCTTCAAGAACTTAAAGAAGTCCAGACGCTTTTCTTTGCAAGCTCCTTTGACTACGATGACCTGGATGACTGAGAACCTTCACAGACAGTAGTGAGCCTGACTTTCAAATAGAGGAAGTCGAGTAGCAAACTCTAGTATTATGTGCGACTAGGGCCTACCTCCAGCTGGCAGGGCCTAAAGAAGGCCTGATGCAGAACAATAATTAGACTTATTCCTAGTGCAAAAACTATACAAACAATATATTACAGACTGTCAGACATCCCTCCTAAAAAAAATTCAAGGGGATTTTTTGTAGTTCTGTGTTAAGCCACTTAAATCTGACTTAAAAATCATTCAAGCACAAAAAAAAGCAAATAACTCAAGCGCTTAACCAGTTGTCTCTACATATAACAGACAAATTAGCAAAGAGCGAATTTTAAATTTAGTTAACATTTTTAATTAAATATTCAAATTAATTATTGAATGGAATTAAAAATAAAATGTAGGCACATTGTTACTAGTAGCCTGTCACAAAAACAAATAACCTGTCCCATTACATTAACTGAACCTCTGAAAAATGCCAAAGATAACAAAGTTTGACAGGCATAAAATTGCATTTTTGTACCAATGAGATGATTTTTCAAAGTGCTATAGAAACTTGGCACAGCTCAACATGCGGTGTAGTGTGTCCTTAAAAATTACAGGATACTTGTCAAGTTAAAGACAAAAAAAGTGGCAGAACTAAATCACTATCTACTGCAGATGAACAATATCCAAAAGTCATGTCCTTAAGAAACAGGAAAAAAGCAAAGCAAAGACCTGAAACAGGACCTGAGAGATGCGTCTACCCTTTCAGTGGATCCATCTACGGTTTACTGAAACCTTATCAGAAATGGTCTCAGTGGTCTCTCAGGGGATCTTTTCAAAACTGATTATTAACACAGAAAAGTACCATCGGCTTTTCATTAAACACTACAACGCCATCTGGAAAACTTCTGATTGGCATGACACTGATATCGAGCACACTGCCAATGCAGTAAAAGAATACCTGGATATGAAAACATACAATGGAATCCAGTTAGTCATGGATTGGCCTCCCAACAGCAACGATCTCAACATGATCAAATCAGCATGGAATCACCTTGACAGACAATGTAACAAAAGGCAAGGAAGATCTAAAGAAGAGTTTTGACTCAAGACTCTTCATAATACTGTACTCACAATGATTTTCCATGTCAGTAGAAGGGAAACAAAAAGATTGTTACAATGCAAGCAAGAAGGATTTCTTTTTTCTTTTCAACAAAGAAAACATCTTCCAGAGGTGAGGAAGAGAGGAGGATTATACCTGCTTTCACAGAGTCTCCAAAGAGCCTCTCCATGGCCTGATGTTCTGGATATGCCAGACTGTAGAAGCGGCTCTTAGACATGGAGCTCCTGGAGGTACATCTATTACCCAATTAGAAGGTAAAGCATCTCTAAAGGTAGAGGTTTAGATTCATTATAGGGAGCAAGGACAAAGTGACTTTCAGAGGACATTTGGACAAACAGAAATGACGGATGATTCTGATTGTAGCCGATTTAATTATTTGTGTTTTTTACCCATGTGTGCCCAACAACTATGGGAGTGTCTTGTGAGCTGAAAAAAAAAATGGAATTTCAAGTAATCATCGTGGGTACAGTGTGGTGGATGAAAATAAGATCCATTTAAACCTGCTACACTCTTGAGAACATAAAAAAACTCTGCTCTACCCCTGATTCAAACAGAGCATTTGTCTGAGTAACTTAGAGACTGGATATAAATGTTGCTGGCAGCTGCAGGCAAGACAGGGACTTCACCTGCTAGTAACCCCACACCCACCGGTGAGTGTCCTCTTTTGGCTTCCCGGGACAGGTGAAGAGAAAATGTTCCATGAAGTCACAATATATACACTCTCACCAACTAAGATCCAACATCAACTTTCCAGAGGTGAAAGACAGGCTCTGCATAGCAGCACAAGTTCATTATTCTACTCACCTCAAGAAGGCAAGTGAAAAGAACTGGGACAGGGCGATTTCCATGGAGCTACTGGCTGCTGATCGAGGCCTGGCTTATGAGTGAAGCTGTGCCCTCTCTTAGGAAATTGTCAGTCTGTGGTGAATCAAAGGTAGTGGTATCATCATGGGATATTCATGCACATTTCATCAACCATTAGGGAAAATTCCCCAGGAAGTCCAAGTTTCACGTTTTTAGCTACCATACTTCCCAGTAGTAATCCTAAAACTTATAGAAAGATATATTTCTTTTCTCAGTGGTGAATGATCGAGCAGCATTAAATACTAGTCAAGATTACAAAAGAAATCTGCAGCAGCCTAACTAACCATTATAGATCTTGGGGGCTGGTATGGTGGTTAGTTCTTGGATCAAAGTTGCTGTGTGAGCTAAATGCTGGTGGGTATTCTGTTTCTTCATCATGGTGTTCAAAGAGCATCTCCTGAATAGCTTTAAAGTCTGAAGAGAAAACACCCAGTTTGTTCTGTCACAATGACTGAAGGCCTTTACACACCCAACATGTAAAATTTGTGTGAATATTTTTTTGGGGACTCAAAGAATTTGTGGCACTTATTTTTTCATATCAAACTTAATTTTTCATTTTTTTTTTTAACAGATCTTATCAATCACTCTACTGCATGTGGTAACATTTGCGTTCACAGCTCAAAACATGCACTGGAACTAAAGATACAGCGATATGAAAATAATAAAATAATTTTATTTTACCTCAAGCACACAGCTAGTTGCTGCTTCAGGTCAATCAGCTTTCTGAAATTATTTCTCTGCCTTCTCAGATATGGTCCCAACTCTGCTAACAAGAGCTCAAAGTGCCCCACTGAGATACTGAAATATGTACGAAAGTGGTCGTAATACAGCTTCCAACTCCTGGATCAAACCATGAAATTCTCCCTGCTGCTGCCTTCTCTTGAAAATTGGATAAACCCAGACTCTCGCTTTCTTTCTTTTCTTAATTAGAAAACATCAGGATGGCCTCATCATCACATTTTTTTTTTGTAGTGCATTTTTTTAGGGTTTTTTTTTTCGTGCCAAAACGTTATGCTTTCTTTGTGTATATACAGTGCATTAGATGACAAGTTTGTATCCTTGTTGTTTTTTCGCAAACCGCTTGGTGCATAAAGGCCATGAGACTACTAAAGGACATATACAGTGGAGTAAATAATTTTTTCATACCCTGCTGAAAGAAAAGAAAGGAAAAAAAGAACAGTCTTTAAATCTTTAAATATCTGTTTAATAATCAAAATAAAGTTTTTATGATAAGATAAAAATATTCTGTATTTAAACACATGCTGCAGCATGTCAACCAGAAGATAACTGTCGAGTTTTCTTTTCCTGGCATTGACATAAATTGTTAGATAATTTCAACAAATCTCTGGTTATCTGATTACACTGTCATAACGCTGTGCCTACGTAATTTCGTTATCTGGGTCCACAGCAACATCACACTGAAGAGCACTGAACAGAATAGATGAGGGCCTGTGCAAGGGGACTGGCAATTGAAGAAAGAGCAGAACAAAATTAAGGGGGCACATACATTAAGCATTTCTGACACTGGCAAATCAGTTTTCCTTAGCAATTACACCAAGATAGCTTTGATTTCATCTGGGGATGGCAAAGGGGGATTCAGCATTACATCTGTCAGCAAATACAAGCAAAATTTACAGCCTGAAGTGAATCGTGTAAGCTTTTGAGGATATTTTAATGACCTGCCTTGTCCTTTACAGGGTTCGCAATCTGATTATAAGTAGTGAGGACAAGAGGCTAATTGAAGTGTCACTCACCAATAAAGGATCTTTCTTTTCTCCTTTTTATTGTAAGTGAAGAAAATCATCTTTATTTGAATAAATCGTCATCACTTGAAATACACTAAAGCTGATATATAGAACTAAAGAAGCCATTCATTCCTGAAGGCACAGTCCCAAAACAAAAATTTTATATGCTTTTAAGTGGAACAGAGGCAACAGTTATTAATGCCATAAGTACACACTTTAAAATTAATATTTATGTGTACTTTACCTTGTGCTATTTTATGATGTAGCCAACTAAAATGTAACAGATGCTGCCTGCCTAGAAAAATAGACCAAAAGATAAAGAAAGAAAAAAAGAAATCTATGGTGTATCTATGGGGAATCTTTTATCAAAGGTCACAAGGAAACTATTTTGAAAATTGCCCTACCTGAAAAATATAAATTCCTTGTTTCCTCATTTATTCACACGCTAGCATTGCACCTTTAGAGCCTGATGATGGATGCATGGGTACGTTTTAGGCTCCAATCTTTTTGATTCTCATTCATGTAGCATGGGGTAATGTCACATGTCACTGAACTGAATTATGGATTTCTGCTTCACCTAGCTTACATTGGTATTTGTATTTGTGAGAAATTCACTTTCTGAAGTAAAGTCATTAGCCAATCAAATCACATCAAACACTCAAGTGCAGCCAAAGAAGTTGCATTATTCAAATGTCTTGAGAGAACAAAGTTCAGCTTGGCATCCAAATGTGGGAGAAGTGAAGGAGAAGATCACTGCAGCGAATAATCAGCTTGTTATATAAGAACAAAGTTACTAACAGGCAGCTAACTTGGCTAATGCTAGCTGCCAATCAAAGCACAGCAACGTTGCCTGCTGCTATGAGTTAGCGCCAGCAAAATGTTTAAACAGTGCAGCCTGAGTGCATTAGTTTTTCTTGTGCTAGTCTATTTATCAAACATTAGATGTTGCATTTTTTTAAGTAATAGCTATTAATGTCAGTTTTTTTTTGTTTGTTCATTTGAGAGGAGGTGGACAATGCAGTAGCATAAGTACTGGACTGTATTGTTTTGAACACCTTCCATCTCAGGTCAGTGTGACATTTTCAGGGCCATTAATCAAGACAGCAGGAGAACAGGAGAGCTAAGAGGACGTCAAAAGAAAATACATTCTGACCTAGATAAAACTCTCATTGAATGAAAAAAGTACCATTATTGCACTTAGGATTCACACGTCCAAAAGAAGTAATAGATAACATCTTGACAGGTACTGGTTTAAACATATAAGGTGGTGCTAATTCTTATAGAATTAGGGCTAGCTGAAAAGGAAGAATATTTTATTCTTATTTTTGCTTTTTTCTTACTTACCTTTGCACAGATAGTTTACTAAGAACCAGCACCCAACCTAGGGTTGCCAACTCGAGAGCGATGTAATCAAGTAGAAAAATCAAACAAACAAAAAAACTGGGCAAGAAATTAGTTTTGCAGTATCTTTTAAAATTATAATTAACACTATTCCCTTTAAGGTCTTTGCTCATTAGCTTTTAACCTTGCTGAATGCGAATGGCATTTCAGGAGCTAAATTGTTTATTAGATACATTTTATGAACCTTCTTAAGCTTAAGAGGTGTTTACCCCAAAGCCTCTGAACTAATGCCACTCTTACACTTAATTTGATAAATGAACACATATACCCAAGAGGAAAAGGATGAGCATCTGAAGAAATTCATGCTGTTTTCCACATGCTTTAATGCAGCATGTCTTCTATGCTACCAAACTGGCTATTATCTAGTGAAATTAATTCAGATGTGTTTTGCAGGCTCTTAAGAGTATTGTTTAAGAATATATTTAGCTCCATGTTAGGCAAACCAGTGTGATCAGAATCCCACTATGTTGACATGCCCATTCACATCACATCCAGTGCAGCTTTACTGTGCAAACATGTCCTTTTGTTCATGTAATCTGACCAAATGGTGTTTCTGAACCAAAGTATACAGTCTGCTTTAGCCTGGAGCTCTTCTCTGACTCAGTCAAATTCCCACAGCTCCAGGGCGGTTGGGTCATTTGACTCTTCCCAATTTGAATTTCATCTCCTTTGCACTGTGGAAATTAGGTTTTTACATGCAAAATGCTGCTATAGATTTGTTTGCCATGCTCATCTGGAAGGTAGGTAAAGAGCAGCAGTCAGCATTATGCACCTTAGGAAAGGTTCTTAGGGGTCACAGGGTTTTGCATAAGTCAAGTTGGATTCTTTCTTTGGAGGGAAATTGGTACAAGTTGTTTAACATCTAATGGCTAAACTGTTGACATGCATTGCATGCCCATAGCTGACACACTGCGTGGTAAATAAAAGAAATGTGGTGAACTATGGATTTACCCTCAGGCTTGGACTCTCCGTATGACAGTGGGAGAGAATACAACAGCTAAAGGATAAATATTAACCAAAGACAAAATGTATGTATGCTACTATAATCATATTTGGTTAACCAGTGTATCTTTCAGAATATGGTATGATAACTGTGTCTTCCCTGGTTTTTAAACTAACATGCAGAAAAATGAATTTGAGAACAAATGGGGAAAAAAGGATAAGAAATTGTAAGAAATCCAAATTTCACCTTGTGAAAATTTGGATTTGATTGTGAGTTTTTCATCCCAGTGCTACATTTATTTCTTCTTCGTTTTTCAGAGTTCCAGATAGAAATATAAAATGCCTTGGGGTAGATTTCCAAAGGAAGTAATCCCAGCAAAGGATATGTTACTCTGAAGTGAGTAGCACAAACATGAAAATGGAGTGTTTCTTAAAAAAAGTAAAATGCTGATGTGCAGAAAAAGCACATATGCCGAATCAGCCAATTACTAGCCCAGCACTAATAATATTCAGTTAACCTAAGGTAAGTATTTTGCCAGCAGTCTTAATTGAAAATGCGGAATGAGCCTCAAAGTCTTTGCATCCAAGATGCTCGAAGCCAAGCATTTGCCTCCGTACACAAATTACTCTGTGACGACCAAAAAAAATTATATGCAAGGAAGGTTGTGTTACACTATATTTAAATGTGTAACTCAGACAGCCTTACAAAGATGCTGGCCTTCAAATATGCTAGACACTATTTCAAATCGCCACCATGGTTAATGAGTCTACAAAATGAACTATGCATTATTTAAATAAATATCTTTTATTTTATACTGATGGTATGCACACTAATCCCGATGTAAAAAATTTCATGAACAGAATCGGTGACAAAGGGCAGCCCTGGCAGAGCCCATCACCCACCGGGAAGAGTCCGACTTATTGCCGGCAATGTGAACCAAGCTCTTGCAACGGTTGTATAGGGATCAATGGCCCGTAGCAATGGGCCAGACACCCCATACTCCCGCAACACCTCCCACAGGACACCCCGAGGGACACGGTCGAATGCCTTCTCCAAGTCCACAAAACACATGTAGACTGGTTGGGCAAACTCCCATGCACCCTCAAGTATCCTGAGAGGATAAAGAGCTGGTCCAGTGTTCCGCGACCAGGACGAAAACCGCATTGTTCCTCCTGTATCCGAGGTTCGACTAGCGGACGAACTCTCCTTTCCAGCACCCTGGCATAGACTTTCCCAGGGAGGCTGAGGAGTGTGATCCCCCTGTAGTTGGAACACACCCTCCGGTCCCCCTTCTTAAAGATGGGGACCACCACCCCGGTCTGCCAGTCCAGGGGTACTGCCCCTGATCTCCACGCAACATTGTAGAGGCGTGTCAACCAGGACAGCCCTACAACGTCCAGAGCCTTCAGGAACTCGGGGCGGACCTCATCAACACCAGGGGCTCTGCCACCAAGGAGTTGTTTAACTGCCTCAGTGACCTCGCCCCCGGAAATTGGCGGGTCATCCCCCTCATCCCCAGACTCTGCTTCCTCCTCGGAAGACATGTCAGTGTGATTAAGGAGGTCCTTCCACCACCCAACAATTTTCTCAGTCAAAGTCAGCAGCGCTCCGCCAGCACTATACACAGTGCAGGTAGAGCACCGCTTTCCCCTCCTGAGACACCTGACGGTTTGCCAGAATCTCTTCGAGGCAGTCGAAAGTCTTTTTCCATGGCCTCTCCAACTCGCTCCCAAGTTTTTGCTTCAGCCACTGCCCGAGCCGCATTCCGCTTGGCCTGTCGATACCTGTCGGCTGCCTCCGGAGTCCCACAGGCTAACCAAGCCCGATAGGACTCCTTCTTCAGCCTGGTGGCTCCCTTCACCTCTGGTGTCCACCATTTGGTTCGGGGATTACCACCACGGCAGGCACCAACCACCTTGCGGCCGCAGCTCAATGCAGCAGCTTCGGCAATGGAGACGCTGAACATGGTCCATTCGGACTCAATGTCCCCAGTCTCCCTCGGAATGCTGTTGAAGCTCTGCCGGAGGTGTGCGTTGAAGATCTCGCGGACTGGGGCCTCTGCTAGACGTTCCCAGCACACCCTCACTACGCGTTTAGGTGCACCAGGTCTGTCCAGCTCCTCCCCCGCCACCTGATCCAACTCACCACCAGGTGGTGATCAGTTGACAGCTCAGCCCCTCTCTTTACCCGAGTGTCCAGAACATATGGTCCAGGTCTGGTGATACGATTACAAAATCGATCATCGACCTGCGGCCTAGAGCGTCCTGGTGCCACGTGCACTTATGGACACTCTTATGTTCAAACAAGGTGTTCGTTATGGCCAAACTGTGATTTGCACAGAAGTCCAATAACAAAACACCGCTCGGGTTCAGATCAGGGAGGCCGTTCCTCCCAATCACGCCCCTCCAGGTCTCGCTGTCGTTACCCACGTGAGCATTGAAGTCTCCCAGAGGACAACAGAGTCTCCAGGTGGAGCACCTTCCAGCACCCCACCCAGGTCTCTGAACTGCCACTCGGCGCATAAGCGCAGATGACAGTCAGGACCCGTTCCGACCTTAAGGCCAGGGAACAAACCCTCTCATCCACGGGAAAACCCCAACGTACGGCAGCAAGCGAGGGGATATTAGAATACCCACCCCAGCCCGCGCCTCCACCAGGGGCAACTCCAGACTGGACAGAGTCCAGCCCCTCTCCAGGAGACTGGTTCCAGACCCAAGCCATGCTAGATATATCTAGCCGTACCTCTCAACCTCACGCACTAACTCAGGCTCCTTCCCCACCAGAAGGTGACATTCCATGTCCCAATTGCCAGTCTTAGTAGCGGGGGATCAGTCCGCCAGGACCTCTGCTCCTGGCCGCCACCTGGCACACAATGCACCCGACCCCTGCGGCGCCTGCTGTGCAATGTTCCCTCTAATTTTTTATGTGCCTGAGTGAACACACAAACTCCCTGAGCGATCCCTTGGACCACTGTGAGCGACAGCAGACGTGTGCACTGTGGTCACACCAGCATCGAATCCATCCAAGTTACATGGTTTATTAAAATAATCAAATTACAGCATTTACATTTATGTTAGACTACTTTTAATTAACTGCTTTAGCCCACTTACAATGAAAATTTAAAAAATCTTGTTCATGACCTGTGTAGTATGTTAACACTATTGGAAGTAAAAATAACTTGAACTCCAATTTTGAAAACACAACTTTCTTTTTTTTTCTTTTTTTAATAAAGCTCTGACTTGTATTATGAGTATGAGTCTGTGGTCTGGGAGAGAGTCCTGTAACTCTCTGTCTGCAAAATACAGTATATAATGACCAATGTTGGGCAATTAATTATATAGTTACTTCTTCAAAAAAGTAACTGAGTTTTGCAAACAACAAAGTTTTTTGCAGCTGTTTACCTAAAAATGCAGCCAAGGCGTTTTTTTAAATAAACATTTCAAACTATTTACAGAACAATCAGCTGTTCTGCATCAAATTTGATGCCACACAAATTATTTGTGCCACTCCAAAAAATAATTTCTGTCCACTATGAGATAAAGGAGAACAACAGCCTGATACCTGCAGGCCTGACAACAGGAGATGTATCACTCCTGTAACACCTGTAACATTCAGCAGTCGCCTCATTGTTCTGACACACACAACAAAACTATTGACTACACTACACACTAACTACACAAGATTTGCGCTAAACGTCGCAAATCTCTCACATCTCAAAACACCCGTCACTCCTAAAACTTCCCCCTTCCTAAACAACTAAATGCCATGTTTTGATTGGTCGACATGGTACATTTTTCGACCAATTGGAAAGGGTGGGGGTGTTTTGGTTTTGTTTTTGCTCACAGGGGAGAGTGCTTTCGAGCGTTTTCCTTATAAAACGCAGTTTTTACCGTTTCTTCCCGCAGTAAATATAAACAACGATAGTATTCAGGAAGAAAACCAAACATTGCATATTTTTTATCATAACTCTGGTTTTACGTGGCCTATCAACACAATTTAAAAACTGGTATAAAGTCCACACTTTTCCGTCAATTGTTCCGTCTGTCCTGCTCACATCTCCAATGGTTGTACACGTTGTCATTAACGTGGCTTCACTCCACATCAGCCACGCCGCTTTGCTAGCTAAAACACCGGTGTCGGCACATAAGGACGCTGTCATAGCCTGTCAACGACGTTGATTAGCTGCGTATATACGAATGTGAATCGCATCATTGGCTGGACTATGGGATAAGGTGGCATCGTTCTAATCCCATACGGGAGCAGCCAGTCACTTACTGACTAACACTGCAAAACAGAATTGTTAAAGTTTTAATTTTAATTTCAATTCAGGTTAGATTTTTTTTTTTGTGCGCAACTGCAGATTTTCTGTGCGCAGAGACCGTGCCATCAGTGCGCAATTGCGCACGCGCAGCTTAGAGGGAACATTGCTCCTGTGGGTGGTGGGCTTGCGGGAGGATGGGCCCATGTCCTCTTTTCGGGCTGTGCCCAGCCAGCCCCATGGACTAAGGCCCGGCCACCAGACGCTCGCCCTCGGGCACCCTCCGGGCCTGGCTCCAGGGCGGGGCCCCGGTAACCCTATCCCGGGCAGGGTAAACTGTTCCCTCGATGCTTTCCTCATAAGGGTCTTCTGAATCGCTCTTTGTCTGGTCCCTCACCCAGGACCAATTTGCCATGGGAGACCCTACCAGGGGGCAAAAGCCCCCAGACAACATAGCCCCTGGGATCCCTGGGACACACAAACCCCTCCACCACAATAAGGTAGCGATTCACGGAGAGGTTGAAATGACTTTCCTTTTTAAAATGTATCAGCACTCATGGGGGTTTTATTGACCCCAAAATGTGAACAATAATTAACAAAGCCAAGAACTTAAACAGGCAGACCAATAAAGGAGGTCAACTCAAGAAATACGACTGACCAGCTGAAATGATACTGGCTTAGCTAAACCATATGACACACAAGGGGAAGACAAAAATGGCTGCCATATAACCAACTAGCACAAAACCAATTAAACAAACTCCAAACACCCCCCCAGACAATGAAGCATGTGGTTCAGTCCAATGAGGCTGTCAGCAGTACGTCAGATTCCCCAGCCCTTTGTCACACCTTTTGCCAACCAGGAAGGAGAAGCCAAACCTCCAGGTAACTCAAACAAAGGAAGATGTAAGAAATTTGACCTTGCACTGTTGATATGAGTGCACTCCATATAAACATTGTAAGGTATGATGGAAAAAAGTAAACTAATTTAATAAAGAAACAATATATTGGACAATAAGTAAAATATATTTAAAGTAGTGACTGCAAAGTAAACTAAAGTGAAGCAAACTAGTGGTGAGGTGTGGATCTTACCATGTGTGGCTTACCATCACAGGTGTAAGACACACAAACAAAAAAAAAACCCAATAAATAATTAATATAACTGTAAACTAACAGAAGTTTACAGCTATATTAATTAAGACTTCAGGTCAACTTTATACCAAACCACTTTGGGATAAGAAGTCAGAGAAGGCTGCTTAATGGTAGTATTTACTGGAGTCACTTAAAGGGCTATAAAGTACTGCTAACAATGATCCCAAAGGCAGACAGCTAAAATAACAAAAAAAAAAACAGATGCAAAAAACAGGTAAATTCTCTTTAACTTTTAAGTGAGGATGGAATCTGACCATCAAGAGTACTTTAAAATCATTAGCCAACCAAAACTGTAGTCATACCTCCATTCACCTTGGAAAGTGACTGTACAGCTGCTAACTCCATGGTTATGAATGTGGAAGGTTAGGCAGTCTACTTATCTGCCAGTTGGATCCCTTATCTGCTATGCAGAGGAATTCAGAGTTGCTTCTGGACAGAGATCTCCGCTGTTGTTCCCGGGATCTGCTGGAGCCACTCGTCTAGCTTGGGAGTCACCGCACCTAGTGCTCCGATTACCACTGGGACCTTCACCCTCCACATCTTCTCGAGCTCTTCTCTGAGCCCTTGGTATTTCTCGAGCTTCTCGTGTTCCTTCTTCCTGATGTTGCTGTCATTCGGAACCGCTACATCGATCACTACGGCCGTCTTCTCTGTTTGTCTACCACCACTATGTCCGGTTGGTTAGCCACCACCATTTTGTCCGTCTGTATCTGGAAGTCCCACAGGATCTTAGCTCGGTCATTCTCCACCACCCTTGGGGGCATCTCCCATTTTGACCTCGGGACTTCCAGGTTATACTCGGCACAGATGTTCCTGTACACTATGCCGGCCACTTGGTTATGGCGTTCCATGTATGCCTTGCCTGCTAGCATCTTGCACCCTGCTGTTATGTGCTGGATTGTCTCTGGGGCATCTTTACACAGCCTGCACCTGGGGTCTTGCCTGGTGTGATAGACCCCAGCCTCTATGGATCTTGTACTCAGAGCTTGTTCTTGTGCTGCCATGATTAGTGCCTCTGTGCTGTCTTTCAGTCCAGCTTTGTCCAGCCACTGGTAGGATTTCTGGATATCAGCCACCTCCTCTATCTGCCGGTGGTACATACCGTGCAGGGGCCTGTCCTTCCATGATGGTTCCTCGCCTTCCTCCTCTTTCTTGGGTTTCTGCTGCCTGAGGTATTCACTGAGCACGTGTCAGTTGGGGCCATCTTCATGTATTCTGGATGTTCGTTGTCTCATCCTGGACTGTGGTGCTGACACTCACCAGTCCCCGGCCCCCTTCCTTCCCTTAGCGTACAGCCTCAGGGTGCTGGACTTGGGGTGAAACCCTCCATGCATGGTAAGGAGCTTTCTTGTCTTATGTCAGTGGCTTCTATCTCCTCCTTTGGCCAGCCTATTACCCCAGCAGGGTACCTGATCACGGGCATATATATGTATATGTATATATATATATGTATATATATTAGCTCTTTAGATCCAATCTCTTACATCAACTGGGTTGATTCTATCTTTGCAAACAAACAAAGGCTCTCTGATTGTGTAATGACAAATCTTTTTTAAAACTTTTTTGTTTATTCCAGCAGTAGTATATCCTTTATATGCAGCCAAGTGTATTTAAAACTTAACTGCACATAACGTTTTGGATTAAGTCTGTCTTGATGCTGTGACTGGGTTAATCATATTTTCAAAGTAAAAGCATTCTTTCCAGTGTGAAGGATGCCAAAGGTTTCTTTGGCAGGTGTGGACAATCCTGTTAGATGGTGTTTGTGTTACACCTTAACCTCTTTTTCCAGTAAATCTATCTTTTGTTTGTAGAGCTTCCCAGTATGAAGCTTTTCTGCCAAGGAGATTTAAATACATAAGCTGGAGGAAAGGGCAATCTGGTGCTATCTTGGGATCCACATATCTTTCATTTTGTTTCAAGAAATAAATCATTGAACCTCGCTGTTCAATATATGCCCATATTGCTGTGCATTTTTCCTTGATGTTGGTCTTCACTTCCATTTACTATTTCTGTTAAAGAGTCCCGAATCCAGTAGCTGAACAACACATGTTAATTTTTCATTGCTACTTAAACATAGAACACATTAATTAATTAAAAGGGATTCTTTTTTTTGTCAATATAGTGTATATAAGGAGTACATAACAGCACTCACAGCTCCAATTTACAGAGAGCAGCCTGCAGCTGACTTTTTCAGCCACTTGCAATAAAACACACACACATCATACAATGCTTGAAGGTTGTAATAAAATATGAAAACATTAAGAAGAGGCAACACTAATATTGCCTGTCTTCAGTCAGGTACTGAGAGAAGGGAATTATCGCAGAAGAGATAGAAGTAATAAAGGAGGGCTAAATTATAAATAGTATATTCATTTCTTATTAGTAAAAATGTGATTTTTGCTAATGGTTGGGTTAGGGTTGCCAACCGTCCCTTAAAATACGGAATCGTCCCGTATTTAGAAACAAAAGTACACGTCCCGTATTGAGCTAATAAGGGACGCACTTTGTCCCGTAATACAGTGAGAATCAAAAGTAGTCTATAATTTTATGGAATTAACGCTTTGTTTGAAAACATAATTCCCAGCCCCTCTCCTGCTTTGTGACCAATGAGCTGACAGCACACTTATGACAATTCATCCATCCATCCATCCATTCACTTCCGCTTATCCTTTTCAGGGTCGCGGGGGGCGCTGGAGCCTATCCCAGCTGTCATAGTGCTGCCTTATGACAATTCGAGTATGACAATTCAGATTACCGCTCATCTCATTGGTCGAGGAAAGGTCGCTTCGGAGAAAATACCGGAAGACAACAGATGACCACAACAAGAAGCATGGCCAACAGGGAAACAAACGCCGACACTGCGGTGCAAGTCTCGGACGACAGTACACCTAAAGCTGGGCAGACACTGTGCGATTTTTTCAGTCGCGTTATTCAGCTCCTGCTCAAACTGCACGATTGACTCGCAGGGGTTAGAAGTTGGTAGGTCACGATGCAGGTCTCACACTATACCGCCCGATGCTCTGATGCGACCTGAGTGCTCACACTGTGCGTCCATAAAATTAAGGTTATAACAGAAAATCTGTCGCTCGCTCTCTCTGTCTTTCACTCACACAGACACACCACCACCATCAACTTTGCTAAACTGCTAATGAAAAACATTGATCAGGCAGCTGTGATTGAGCAGCAATGTAAATCCAACTATTTTCACGGTTGTTGTGGTCGTGATCATTTTGTGATGCCACATCGAAAAGGCTCGGATGAGCTTTCCAAAGTTCTACAAGTTGTGCCTCCATCGCTTATTTTCTATTATTTTAAGTTAAGCAGGACAGAGTGGCCGTGACTCTGGCAGACGAGCTGAACACTTTCTATGCTCGCTTCGAGGCTGCAGCTAAGGACTCCAACAATGCTAGTGTTAGCGGCGCTAACGGCTGCAGACAGGAAGATACTGCCAGCACCGGAAACGTGCTCGTCATCTCCGAGCATGAAGTAAGGAGAGCCTTCAAGAGAGTGAACACCAGGAAAGCAGCAGGACCAGACGGCATCCCAGGTCGTATCCTAAGAGACTGCGCATACCAGCTAGCTCCTGTGTTCACTGAGATATTCAACATCTCTTTATCTCAGTCGGTGATCCCCACATGCTTCAAAGAGTCCATCATTGTTCCTGTCCCGAAGAAACCCCACCCTGCTTCTCTCAATGACTATCGCCCTGTAGCCCTCACCTCAGTAGTGATGAAGTGCTTTGAACGCCTGGTCAGAGACTTCATCATTTCTTCACTACCAGACACACTGGACCCACTACAGTTCGCTTACCGTCCAAATCGTTCCACAGACGATGCCATCTCTCATCTCCTCCACACATCACTCACTCACTTGGACACTAGAAGGGGGAATTATGTTAAAATGCTCTTCATAGACTACAGCTCTGCATTTAACACCATAATTCCCTCCACACTCACCACCAAGCTGGAGCATCTGGGACTCAGCTCATCTATGTGTCAGTGGATCTCCAACTTCCTAACTGGCAGACCACAGGCAGTAAGGATGGGCGGACATGTCTCAGCCTCCACCACTCTCAGCACTGGAGCCCCCCAGGGGTGTGTTCTGAGCCCCCTGCTGTACTCTTTGTACACATATGACTGTGTGGCCACTACCAGCTCCACCACCATCATCAAGTTTGCTGACGACACCGTCGTGGTGGGCCTGATCTCTGATAACAACGAGACGGCCTACCTGAAGGAGATTAGGAATCTGGAGAACTGGTGCCAGAGGAACAACCTCCTTCTAAACGTCAGTAAGACAAAGGAGCTGATAGTGGACTTCAGCACTAAGCAGGAGAGGAACTACCAGACCCCTGTCATCAACGAGTGCCCAGTGGAGAGAGTGGACAGCTTCAAATACCTCGGAGTTCACATCACGCAGGACCTGTCATGGTCCTGTCACATCAACACCGTGGTGAAAAAGGCCCGTCAGCGTCTCTACCACCTCAGACGCTTGAGAGACTTCCAACTGCCCTCCAAGGTGCTCAGGAACTTTTACTCGTGCACCATAGAGAGCATCCTGACGGGAAACATCTTAACCTGGTTCGGGAACAGCACCATGCAGGACAGACGAGCTCTACAGAGGGTTGTGCGGTCAGCTGAGCGCACCATCCGCTCCGAGCTCCCTGACCTGCACTCAATCTACAGCAGGCGGTGCTGGACCAAGGCCAGGAAGATCGTGAAGGACCTCAGCCATCCCAACAACAGACTGTTCTCTCTGTTGAGGTCAGGAAAGCGATTCCGCTCCCTGAAGACCAACACAGAGAGACTGAGGAGGAGCTTCTTCCCGCAGGCGATACGGTCTCTCAATCACACCACCACACAGTACTGACCCACACATACAGTTCTTACACACACATGGACATTCTGGACATTGTTTTCACTTCATTACTTAAATCACGCTGCTGTTATTGTGTATATTGCTTTATTGTGATATATTTATATATTTCTTCATACATTCTTATATAGTTCTATATTGTGTATTTTGTTGTACAGTTATTTTATTTTCAACTTTAATTTATATATTTTATCTTATTCTCCCAGTTAAATTTACCCTTCATTCTAATTTGTGTTGTACAGTTATTTCATTTTTAACCTTAATTTATATTTTATTCCTTCCTAGTTAAATTTACCCTTTTTAATTTTTCATATTTATTTCCTATCTTATTCATAGCCTTTTCCTTTTTTGTTTTCTTTAGGTCACGAGCAGTTGTCCAAGCATTTCACTACATATCGTACTGTGTATGACTGTGTACGTGACAAATAAAATTTGAATTTGAAAATAATGTCACACACAAAAAAAGAGCTAGAAAATTCACCACACTGGGAAGGGTGAAGACAACTGGGTTGCCCGGCCCTGGCCACGAGGTGTCCCTTATTTATTTTTCAGG
>NW_024582449.1:1054690-1060232 GCF_018398535.1 Haplochromis burtoni
CGTATTGAGCTAATAAGGGACGCACTTTGTCCCGTAATACAGTGAGAATCAAAAGTAGTCTATAAATTTAATGGAATTAACGCTTTGTTTGAAAACATAATTCCCAGCCCCTCTCCTGCTTTGTGACCAATGAGCTGACAGCACACTTATGACAATTCAATATCCATCCATTCATTGTATCTTCAGGGTCGGGGGGCGCTGGAGCCTATCCCAGCCCTGCTCACTTATGACAATTCGAGTATGACAATTCAGATTACCGCTCATCTCATTGGTCGAGGAAAGGTCGCTTGCGGAGAAAATACCGGAAGACAACAGATGACCACAACAAGAAGCATGGCCAACAGGGAAACAAACGCCGACACTGCGGTGCAAGTCTCGGACGACAGTACACCTAAAGCTGGCAGACACTGTGCGATTTTTTCAGTCGCGTTATTCAGCTCCTGCTCAAACTGCACGATTGACTCGCAGGGGTTAGAAGTTGGTAGGTCACGATGCAGGTCTCACACTATACGCCCGATGCTCTGATGCGACCTGAGTGCTCACACTGTGCGTCCATAAAATTAAGGTTATAACAGAAAATCTGTCGCTCGCTCTCTCTGTCTTTCACTCACACAGACACACCACCACCATCAACTTTGCTAAATGCTAATGAAAAACATTGATCAGGCAGCTGTGATTGAGCAGCAATGTAAATCCAACTATTTTCACGGTTGTTGTGGTCGTGATATTTTGTGATGCCACATCGAAAAGGCTCGGATGAGCTTTCCAAAGTTCTACAAGTTGTGCCTCCATCGCTTATTATTCTTTATTTTTTAAGTTAAGCAGGACAGAGGGCCGTGACTCTGGCAGACGAGCTGAACACTTTCTATGCTCGCTTCGAGGCTGCAGCTAAGGCTCCAACATGCTAGTGTTAGCGGCGCTAACGGCTGCAGACAGGAAGATACTGCCAGCACCGGAAACGTGCTCGTCATCTCCGAGCATGAAGTAAGGAGAGCCTTCAAGAGAGTGAACACCAGGAAAGCAGCAGGACCAGACGGCATCCCAGGTCGTATCCTAAGAGACTGCGCATACCAGCTAGCTCCTGTGTTCACTGAGATATTCAACATCTCTTTATCTCAGTCGGTGATCCCCACATGCTTCAAAGAGTCCATCATTGTTCCTGTCCCGAAGAAACCCCACCCTGCTTCTCTCAATGACTATCGCCCTGTAGCCCTCACCTCAGTAGTGATGAAGTGCTTTGAACGCCTGGTCAGAGACTTCATCATTTCTTCACTACCAGACACACTGGACCCACTACAGTTCGCTTACCGTCCAAATCGTTCCACAGACGATGCCATCTCTCATCTCCTCCACACATCACTCACTCACTTGGACACTAGAAGGGGGAATTATGTTAAAATGCTCTTCATAGACTACAGCTCTGCATTTAACACCATAATTCCCTCCACACTCACCACCAAGCTGGAGCATCTGGGACTCAGCTCATCTATGTGTCAGTGGATCTCCAACTTCCTAACTGGCAGACCACAGGCAGTAAGGATGGGCGGACATGTCTCAGCCTCCACCACTCTCAGCACTGGAGCCCCCCAGGGGTGTGTTCTGAGCCCCCTGCTGTACTCTTGTACACATATGACTGTGTGGCCACTACCAGCTCCACCACCATCATCAAGTTTGCTGACGACACCGTCGTGGTGGGCCTGATCTCTGATAACAACGAGACGGCCTACCTGAAGGAGATTAGGAATCTGGAGAACTGGTGCCAGAGGAACAACCTCCTTCTAAACGTCAGTAAGACAAAGGAGCTGATAGTGGACTTCAGCACTAAGCAGGAGAGGAACTACCAGACCCCCGTCATCAACGAGTGCCCAGTGGAGAGAGTGGACAGCTTCAAATACCTCGGAGTTCACATCACGCAGGACCTGTCATGGTCCTGTCACATCAACACCGTGGTGAAAAAGGCCCGTCAGCGTCTCTACCACCTCAGACGCTTGAGAGACTTCCAACTGCCCTCCAAGGTGCTCAGGAACTTTTACTCGTGCACCATAGAGAGCATCCTGACGGGAAACATCTTAACCTGGTTCGGGAACAGCACCATGCAGGACAGACGAGCTCTACAGAGGGTTGTGCGTCAGCTGAGCGCACCATCCGCTCCGAGCTCCCTGACCTGCACTCAATCTACAGCAGGCGGTGCTGGACCAAGGCCAGGAAGATCGTGAAGGACCTCAGCCATCCCAACAACAGACTGTTCTCTCTGTGAGGTCAGGAAAGCGATTCCGCTCCCTGAAGACCAACACAGAGAGACTGAGGAGGAGCTTCTTCCCGCAGGCGATACGGTCTCTCAATCACACCATCCACATCTCTCTCGTGGACGTGTACTTTTGTTTCTAAATACGGGACGATTCCGTATTTTAAGGGACGGTTGGCAACCCTAACCCAACCATTAGCAAAAATCACATTTTTACTAATAAGAAATGAATATACTATTTATAATTTAGCCCTCCTTTATTACTTCTATCTCTTCTGCGATAATTCCCTTCTCTCAGTACCTGACTGAAGACAGGCAATATTAGTGTTGCCTCTTCTTAATGTTTTCATATTTTATTACAACCTTCAAGCATTGTATGATGTGTGTGTGTTTTATTGCAAGTGGCTGAAAAAGTCAGCTGCAGGCTGCTCTCTGTAAATTGGAGCTGTGAGTGCTGTTATGTACTCCTTATATACACTATATTGACAAAAAAAAGAATCCCTTTTAATTAATTAATGTGTTCTATGTTTAAGTAGCAATGAAAAATTAACATGTGTTGTTCAGCTACTGGATTCGGGACTCTTTAACAGAAATAGTAAATGGAAGTGAAGACCAAAATCAAGGAAAAATGCACAGCAATATGGGCATATATTGAACAGCGAGGTTCAATGATTTATTTCTTGAAACAAAATGAAAGATATGTGGATCCCAAGATAGCACCAGATTGCCCTTTCCTCCAGCTTATGTATTTAAATCTCCTTGGCAGAAAAGCTTCATACTGGGAAGCTCTACAAACAAAAGATAGATTTACTGGAAAAAGAGGTTAAGGTGTAACACAAACACCATCTAACAGGATTGTCCACACCTGCCAAAGAAACCTTTGGCATCCTTCACACTGGAAAGAATGCTTTTACTTTGAAAATATGATTAACCCAGTCACAGCATCAAGACAGACTTAATCCAAAACGTTATGTGCAGTTAAGTTTTAAATACACTTGGCTGCATATAAAGGATATACTACTGCTGGAATAAACAAAAAAGTTTTAAAAAAGATTTGTCATTACACAATCAGAGAGCCTTTGTTTGTTTGCAAAGATAGAATCAACCCAGTTGATGTAAGAGATTGGATCTAAAGAGCTAATATATATACATATATATATATACATATACATATATATGCCCGTGATCAGGTACCCTGCTGGGGTAATAGGCTGGCCAAAGGAGGAGATAGAAGCCACTGACATCAAGACAAGAAAGCATGCATGGAGGGTTTCACCCCAAGTCCAGCACCCTGAGGCTGTACGCTAAGTGGAAGGAAGGGGGCCGGGGACTGGTGAGTGTCAGCACCACAGTCCAGGATGAGACAACGAACATCCAAGAATACATTGGGAAGATGGCCCCAACTGACCGAGTGCTCAGTGAATACCTCAGGCAGCAGAAACCCAAGAAAGAGGAGGGAGACGAGGAACCATCATGGAAGGACAGGCCCCTGCACGGTATGTACCACCGGCAGATAGAGGAGGTGGCTGATATCCAGAAATCCTACCAGTGGCTGGACAAAGCTGGACTGAAAGACAGCACAGAGGCACTAATCATGGCAGCACAAGAACAAGCTCTGAGTACAAGATCCATAGAGGCTGGGGTCTATCACACCAGGCAAGACCCCAGGTGCAGGCTGTGTAAAGATGCCCCAGAGACAATCCAGCACATAACAGCAGGGTGCAAGATGCTAGCAGGCAAGGCATACATGGAACGCCATAACCAAGTGGCCGGCATAGTGTACAGGAACATCTGTGCCGAGTATAACCTGGAAGTCCCGAGGTCAAAATGGGAGATGCCCCCAAGGGTGGTGGAGAATGACCGAGCTAAGATCCTGTGGGACTTCCAGATACAGACGGACAAAATGGTGGTGGCTAACCAACCGGACATAGTGGTGGTAGACAAACAGAGAAGACGGCCGTAGTGATCGATGTAGCGGTTCCGAATGACAGCAACATCAGGAAGAAGGAACACGAGAAGCTCGAGAAATACCAAGGGCTCAGAGAAGAGCTCGAGAAGATGTGGAGGGTGAAGGTCCCAGTGGTAATCGGAGCACTAGGTGCGGTGACTCCCAAGCTAGACGAGTGGCTCCAGCAGATCCCGGGAACAACAGCGGAGATCTCTGTCCAGAAGCAACTCTGAATTCCTCTGCATAGCAGATAAGGGATCCAACTGGCAGATAAGTAGACTGCCTAACCTTCCACATTCATAACCATGGAGTTAGCAGCTGTACAGTCACTTTCCAAGGTGAATGGAGGTATGACTACAGTTTTGGTTGGCTAATGATTTTAAAGTACTCTTGATGGTCAGATTCCATCCTCACTTAAAAGTTAAAGAGAATTTACCTGTTTTTTGCATCTGTTTTTTTTTTTGTTATTTTAGCTGTCTGCCTTTGGGATCATTGTTAGCAGTACTTTATAGCCCTTTAAGTGACTCCAGTAAATACTACCATTAAGCAGCCTTCTCTGACTTCTTATCCCAAAGTGGTTTGGTATAAAGTTGACCTGAAGTCTTAATTAATATAGCTGTAAACTTCTGTTAGTTTACAGTTATATTAATTATTTATTGGTTGTTTTTTTTTTGTTTGTGTGTGTCTTACACCTGTGATGGTAAGCCACACATGGTAAGATCCACACCTCACCACTAGTTTGCTTCACTTTAGTTTACTTTGCAGTCACTACTTTAAATATATTTTACTTATTGTCCAATATATTGTTTCTTTATTAAATTAGTTTACTTTTTTCCATCATACCTTACAATGTTTATATGGAGTGCACTCATATCAACAGTGCAAGGTCAAATTTCTTACATCTTCCTTTGTTTGAGTTACCTGGAGGTTTGGCTTCTCCTTCCTGGTTGGCAAAAGGTGTGACAAAGGGCTGGGGAATCTGACGTACTGCTGACAGCCTCATTGGACTGAACCACATGCTTCATTGTCTGGGGGGGTGTTTGGAGTTTGTTTAATTGGTTTTGTGCTAGTTGGTTATATGGCAGCCATTTTTGTCTTCCCCTTGTGTGTCATATGGTTTAGCTAAGCCAGTATCATTTCAGCTGGTCAGTCGTATTTCTTGAGTTGACCTCCTTTATTGGTCTGCCTGTTTAAGTTCTTGGCTTTGTTAATTATTGTTCACATTTTGGGGTCAATAAAACCCCCATGAGTGCTGATACATTTTAAAAAGGAAAGTCATTTCAACCTCTCCGTGAATCGCTACCTTATTGTGGTGGAGGGGTTTGTGTGCCCCAAGGATCCCAGGGGCT
>NW_024582449.1:1061756-1072322 GCF_018398535.1 Haplochromis burtoni
GTTTTCAAAATTGGAGTTCAAGTTATTTTTACTTCCAATAGTGTTAACATACTACACAGGTCATGAAGAAGATCTTTTACAATTTTCATTGTAAGTGGGCTAAAGCAGTTAATTAAAAGTAGTCGAACATACATGTAAATGCTGTAATATGATTATTTTAATAAACCATTAACTTGAATGGATTCGATGCTGGCGTGACTACAGTGCACACGTCTGATGTCGCTTACAGTGGTCGAAGGAATCGCTCAGGGAGTTTGTGTGTTCACTCAGGCACATAAAAAATTAGAGGGAACATTGCACAGCAGGCGCCGCAGGGGTCGGGTGCATTGTGTGCCAGGTGGCGGCCAGGAGCAGAGGTCCTGGCGGACTGATCCCCCGCTACTAAGACTGGCAATTGGGACATGGAATGTCACCTATCTGGTGGGGAAGGAGCCTGAGTTAGTGCGTGAGGTTGAGAGGTACTGGCTAGATATCTAGGCATGGCTTGGGTTCTGGAACCAGTCTCCTGGAGAGGGGCTGGACTCTGTCGCAGTCTGGAGTTGCCCCTGGTGCGAGGCAGCGGGCTGGGGTGGGTATTCTAATATCCCCTCGACTTGCTGCCTGTACGTTGGGGTTCTTCCCAGTGGATGAGAGGGTTTGTTCCCTGTGCCTTAAGGTCAGAGAACGGGTCCTGACTGTCATCTGCGCTTATGCGCCGAGTGGCAGTTCAGAGCACCCTGGGTGGGGTGCTGGAAGGTGCTCCACCTGGAGACTCTGTTGTCCTACTGGGAAACTTCAATGCTCACGTGGGTAACGACAGCGAGACCTGGAGGGGCGTGATTAGAAGGAACGGCCTCCCTGATCTGAACCCGATCTGTGTTTTGTTATTGGACTTCTGTGCAAATCACAGTTTGGCCATAACGAACACTTTGTTTGAACATAAGAGTGTCCATAAGTGCACGTGGCACCAGGACGCTCTAGGCCGCAGGTCGATGATCGATTTTGTAATCGTATCACCAGACCTGTGACCATATGTTATGGACACTCGGGTAAAGAGAGGGGCTGAGCTGTCAACTGATCACCACCTGGTGGTGAGTTGGATCAGGTGGCGGGGGAGAATGCTGGACAGACCCAGTGCACCTAAACACGTTGTGAGGGTGTGCTGGGAATGCCTAGCAGAGGCCCCAGTCCGTGAGATCTTCAACGCACACCTCCGGCAGAGCTTCAACAGCATTCCGAGGGAGACTGGGGACATTGAGTCCGAATGGACCATGTTCAACATTGCCGAAGCTGCTGCATTGAGCTGCGGCCGCAAGGTGGTTGGTGCCTGTCGTGGTGGTAATCCCCAAACCAAATGGTGGACACCAGAGGTGAAGGGAGTCACCAGGCTGAAGAAGGAGTCCTATCGGGCTTGGTTAGCCTGTGGGACTTCGGGGGCAGCTGACAGGTACCGACAGGCTAAGCAGAATGCGGCTCGGGCAGTGGCTGAAGCAAAAACTTGGGCGAGTTTGGAGAGGCCATGGAAAAAGACTTTCAGACTGCCTCGAAGAGATTCTGGTAAACCGTCAGGTGTCTCAGGAGGGGAAAGCGGTGCTCTACCTGCACTGTGTATAGTGCTGGCGGAGCGCTGCTGACTTTGACTGAGAAAATTGTTGGGTGGTGGAAGGACCTCCTTAATCACACTGACATGTCTTCCGAGGAGGAAGCAGAGTCTGGGGATGAGGGGGATGACCCGCCAATTTCCGGGAGCGAGGTCACTGAGGCAGTTAAAGAACTCCTTGGTGGCAGAGCCCTTGGTGTGGATGAGGTCCGCCTCGTTCCTGAAGGCTCTGGACGTTGTAGGGCTGTCCTGGTTGACACGCCTCTACAATGTTGCGTGGAGATCAGGGGCAGTACCCCTGGACTGGCAGACCAGGGTGGTGGTCCCCATCTTTAAGAAGGGGGACCGGAGGGTGTGTTCCAACTACAAGGGGATCACACTCCTCAGCCTCCCTGGGAAAGTCTATGCCAGGGTGCTGGAAATGAGAGTTCGTCCGCTAGTCGAACCTCGGATACATGAGGAACAATGCAATTTTCGTCCTGGTCGCGGAACACTGGACCAGCTCTTTATCCTCTCAAGGATACTTGAGGGCGCATGGGCGTTTGCCCAACCAGTCTACATGTGTTTTGTGGACTTGGAAAAGGCGTTCAACCGTGTCCCTCGGGGTGTCCTCTGGGAGGTACTACGGGAGTATGGGGTGTCTGGCCCATTGCTACGGGCCATTTGATCCCTATACAACCGTTGCAAGAGCTTGGTTCACATTGCCGGTAATAAGTCGGAGTCATTCCCGGTGGGTGATGGGCTCTGCCAGGGCTGCCCTTTGTCACCGATTCTGTTCATGAAATTTTTTACATCGGGATTAGTGTGCATACCATCAGTATAAAATAAAAGATATTTATTTAAATAATGCATAGTTCATTTTGTAGACTCATTAACCATGGTGGCGATTTGAAATAGTGTCTAGCATATTTGAAGGCCAGCATCTTTGTAAGGCTGTCTGAGTTACACATTTAAATATACTGTAACACAACCTTCCTTGCATATAATTTTTTTTGGTCGTCACAGAGTAATTTGTGTACGGAGGCAAATGCTTGGCTTCGAGCATCTTGGATGCAAAGACTTTGAGGCTCATTCCGCATTTTCAATTAAGACTGCTGGCAAAATACTTACCTTAGGTTAACTGAATATTATTAGTGCTGGGCTAGTAATTGGCTGATTCGGCATATGTGCCTTTTCTGCACATCAGCATTTTACTTTTTTTAAGAAACACTCCATTTTCATGTTTGTGCTACTCACTTCAGAGTAACATATCCTTTGCTGGGATTACTTCCTTTGGAAATCTACCCCAAGGCATTTTATATTTCTATCTGGAACTCTGAAAAACGAAGAAGAAATAAATGTAGCACTGGGATGAAAAACTCACAATCAAATCCAAATTTTCACAAGGTGAAATTTGGATTTCTTACAATTTCTTATCCTTTTTTCCCCATTTGTTCTCAAATTCATTTTTCTGCATGTTAGTTTAAAAACCAGGGAAGACACAGTTATCATACCATATTCTGAAAGATACACTGGTTAACCAAATATGATTATAGTAGCATACATACATTTTGTCTTTGGTTAATATTTATCCTTTAGCTGTTGTATTCTCTCCCACTGTCATACGGAGAGTCCAAGCCTGAGGGTAAATCCATAGTTCACCACATTTCTTTTATTTACCACGCAGTGTGTCAGCTATGGGCATGCAATGCATGTCAACAGTTTAGCCATTAGATGTTAAACAACTTGTACCAATTTCCCTCCAAAGAAAGAATCCAACTTGACTTATGCAAAACCCTGTGACCCCTAAGAACCTTTCCTAAGGTGCATAATGCTGACTGCTGCTCTTTACCTACCTTCCAGATGAGCATGGCAAACAAATCTATAGCAGCATTTTGCATGTAAAAACCTAATTTCCACAGTGCAAAGGAGATGAAATTCAAATTGGGAAGAGTCAAATGACCCAACCGCCCTGGAGCTGTGGGAATTTGACTGAGTCAGAGAAGAGCTCCAGGCTAAAGCAGACTGTATACTTTGGTTCAGAAACACCATTTGGTCAGATTACATGAACAAAAGGACATGTTTGCACAGTAAAGCTGCACTGGATGTGATGTGAATGGGCATGTCAACATAGTGGGATTCTGATCACACTGGTTTGCCTAACATGGAGCTAAATATATTCTTAAACAATACTCTTAAGAGCCTGCAAAACACATCTGAATTAATTTCACTAGATAATAGCCAGTTTGGTAGCATAGAAGACATGCTGCATTAAAGCATGTGGAAAACAGCATGAATTTCTTCAGATGCTCATCCTTTTCCTCTTGGGTATATGTGTTCATTTATCAAATTAAGTGTAAGAGTGGCATTAGTTCAGAGGCTTTGGGGTAAACACCTCTTAAGCTTAAGAAGGTTCATAAAATGTATCTAATAAACAATTTAGCTCCTGAAATGCCATTCGGCATTCAGCAAGGTTAAAAGCTAATGAGCAAAGACCTTAAAGGGAATAGTGTTAATTATAATTTTAAAAGATACTGCAAAACTAATTTCTTGCCCAGTTTTTTTGTTTGTTTGATTTTTCTACTTTGATACAAAATAAAATTTAAATGAACAAAATTCTAGTGGAATTGGTTTTCTCCCAGTAAATGTCCTGTTCAGATGTGCTCTGGAGAAAAATAAGATGTCGCCATGCTTTAAGCGTTCTCCCCGCGCCCTGCCGTACTGTTTAATTCCATTTATTTAGACCTCTGCTCTGCTACTTTTGAGGCTTGATTAGAATGAGAATCTTAGCCATCAGGGCTAGAGATGTAGCATCTCTAGGGAATCATCTGACTGACAAAGATTGAGTGGATGTCCTTCCCTGAAAGACAACTGGCTGATTTGTTAATTTCAAAATACAAATTGACGGTAACACACTTACCGTACACATGAACACTAGGATGCACGTACGCTTCTACAGGCAGATGTGCTTCAGACCTTTCAGTGTCTCAACAACGGATATGCAGGCCCAAGAGAAATAAACAGATATGTCACTTTCTATTTAGCTCAAAAACACGGTGGCTGTCTATCATCTCGACGTGTCATTTTTTGAGTGTGTGAACGAGACTTTGCATTTCATCTGATGTAGAAGTGTGGAAAAGGGCGGGGAGGCAAAAGATTTCATGGGTGGAACAAAAAAGGTAAACAGTATACAGTAGCTTCAACACTTCAAAAATCTCATTTTCTCCATGGCAGCTTTGCAGTTACAAAAATACAGATTAATGCCCTAATCCATAAAGCATTATAATTTTTTTCTCCTTAAACAGTTGATAACCATGAAAATTACTCATAACCTCTAAATTGCATTTTTCTTTCCTATACTCTCAGTTTTGGATTGATTCTCAATCTGCTCCTAGTAATTTTTAAGCCTTCAAGCTTCAAAGGTCACTTTGTAACCAAACCTAATTAATTAAATTAGTTTGGAGCTGCTGCTTTGCTGCGCGGTGTAAGATGAGCTTGAGCTTTGACGAGCAGACATGAAAAAGTTCTGGATAAATAAGATTTATTGCCTTTTCTCACTTGAAAGGAAACTGTTGGCTGCCTTGAATAATCCTGTCTCTTGAAAGTCAGAATAACATGAAAATCAGTCCTTTATACTTACAATACTGCAGCGTAAGTATTGCAATTTCAATAGAAATCTGTTTTTCTTTGTTGTGCAGCTAAGTTAAATGATAAGGCCTAACTGCCAGGCTTCAGATATATTTTATTAGAACTGGCTTTGTGTTATTTTAAACCATACCACAGTTGTAAAATGGCATCTACATAGCTGCATTGATTCCTGTTTTACAGGTTATCAAAGAGGCCATGAAATGTAAAAGAAAAAACATCCACCCATTTTGAACATCAGAATAGTGGGAGTTGGGTAGCCTAACTCAGTATGTAAACATTTTGAAGTCCTTGAAGCTTTTAAACTGCTTTGTGGCACTGTTGACATCTGTGTAAAATCTGCTAAACTGAGACAAAGACTAAATTTGAAAGAAGAAAAGAAAAATGCAGGAGCAGTATTACAAATAAGTGAGTTTGACAGAGTTTTGTATGGTCTGCTCATCGTCTCTGCCGTACACTAAAAGCTTGAGGCATTATCTACTGCTAGAATGAGCTATATGGATTTTCATATTTTCTCTGAACTGCCTATTGCGACTCCAAGAGTGTAATAGAGGTGCGGAACTCCTTTAATTACAAATATTTTTAGCGCAGAGATCCAAATGCCATTAAACAGTTACTAGAGGACAAACTATCCTCCTGAATCTAAGGTTATTTGAAGTTATCGCCAATGTGTTACCCTGCTGGAGCTCAGCAGAGCAAAGTAAAAGCGGTTCAGCGTGTTTCTCCATTTGTTGTTCAGCGGGAATGACTCTGTGTGCTGAAAACAAGTGAGCGCCGGCAATTTAAAATATCAATGTGGCAGCACACCACTTGACAATCGTTTACAACAGCACGACAATGGCCTTAGTCCCCGCCCATGGGCCTGATGGGCTAATGGTAAGTCCTCCTGTGGCACTCATTGGACAGATCGTTCTCCAACGGAGAAAAGCCTGTTTGATGTCAGTCAGCTCGATCAAGTGGACACAAATGTTTGGGCCCAGACTGGATTTTTAACACGTGCGGTGACTGTGCTCCAGCTGAAGGAAGCAATACCCTTTAATAGATTGCCCACATGACACCCATCAGTCACACAGATTATTTCCTCATGACTACATATGACCCACACATAAACTGCATTATTACCTGAGGACAGAATGACCTTGACTGCTATATGATGAAGATGACCTGAAATTAAGAATGTGGGTGATTTACAGGCAGCAACATGCGATTAATGTTATACTTTGTTTCAGCTCACTTTCAGTTCCTTTCAAGCTTGTCCTTTTGACTGGGGATTATGGTCATAGCTGATATAAAGAGACTCTTAAACCCGGAGAAAAAAAGACTTCCCTCTCTCCAGAGTCTTTTAAGATTATGCCCCCTGTGGGTGCACTGTGGGTTTAAGAGCGTAAGAGCCCTTCACTAGACATCACATCTCCGCATGCATCAGCTCTGTGCAGGGACGTCACAAAACAAAGCATGTTGATTTTTGTTTTGTTTTGTCTGTAAGAGGGTAGGGGGGCTTTTCTGGTCTGCTTTTAACTACTTGAAAATTTTGGATGTGAATGACACAAGCTGTAAGACTTGGCTAAATAAAAATTAAAGAATGGAAATGTTCCTGCCTCAAAATGAAGTCATAGTCATAATCTCATTTACAGTCTTTGTAATTTGTTTAGATATATTACGTCTGCCCTCCATCATCCTATACAAAAATAATCCAGGTTAAGGTTTGTCCTACAAAATGGAGGATTGTGAGCACTGGAAGTACAAATTTATTTGCCTGTTTACCTCCTTTACCCCCATTGCTCCATTGTTATTCTTTGCCCCTACTCATCATGTTCTTAGGCGGAATGCAAATCTGTTATCCTCTGATTCGGGCCGCAGAGGGGTTGTTTTTGTGTGTAGCTGTTAGTTGCACTGATGAAAAGACCACCTGTCATCTGCTGGCCCTTTGATTAGATTAGGAGGTCAGAAGGATGGATTAAATTGATATAAAATAAACTAGGCCCTCATACAGTGCTTACTGTGTCATTACAAGAGCTCTGATCCAGATGTATTAAGCATTTCTCGTACTCATGTGGAGTCTATCCCTGTAGTACGGATTTTAATATCAGTCATTACTAATAAGAAAAAAATATAGGATATACAATTTATAAAGTGCCAACTTGATTCATATAAATTGTGTTTTCAATAAATCATCCAGGGTCCTAATAGTTAAACACAGGATTCATAAAACCTACATCACCTCAATGATAGAATCACAGGCTGAGATGATAAAGACGTGGGCTGATGGTTTTCTATTCTATTCAATTCAATTCAGTTTTATTTATATAGCACTAAATCACATTAACAGTCAACTGTCAGGTCCTTAATATTGTAAGGTAAAGACCCTATAACAATACAAAGAAAACCCTAACAATCAGATCACCCCTACATGAGCAAACACTTGGCCACTGTGGGGAGGAAAAGCTCAGTTTTAACAGGAAGAAACCTTCGGCATAGCCAACTTTATGCTTCGTTTTAAGTCTAATCTTAATGGTAGAGAGGGTATCTGTGTCCCAAATCCAAACTGGGAGAGTTGGAAGTTCCATATACGAGGGACTTGAAAGCTGAAAGATCTGCCTTCTATTCTACTTTTAAATACCATTTCTTTCTACCTCAAACAGTTATCTCTAACAAACAAAGGCAACCTGTCAGTCTCTCAATATGCAATAAAAAATTCTAAAAAGCAATATAGTTTATCCAGTATGTATGTGAATTATTTACAGATCTTGCTTACCTGCAGATGACACTGGAGAAATGGTATTTAAATCCATATCAGCTTTACAGGATTATAAGAAAGTAAGAAAGGAAGAAAAGCTTTTGTCTTTTAAAATTGATCATTTTCCTTTATTAGTTTCATTTTCTTTTCCGGCAATTATCCATTTTTTCCTCTCTCCTCCTTTCCCACCCTTATTCATTATCTGGACATATATAACGGTTATGTTTTAAATATCAAACACCGAGCAGTACTCAGACTTGTACAGCGTTAATTACAGTAGCTGTGGATTAACAACTTACTGTGCTGGGAATTTAAACTGAATTAAAAGCAGGAACAAGGTTGATAAATTGACTAGATGGTTCATAACTAACTAACTGCTTTGACAGGTTACTATTTTTGATAAAGACCTGACCCAGTCCCAGACAAAGGGTTTGTTTTCTTTAATTTTAGTTGGTAGACTGACAGTCGTGCCAAGTTTATACAAATGCGGTGGTGCACACATGGGGTTGCAATGTTGTAAAAAAAAAAGTGATTCAGTAATTTGAGTCATGACTCATTTCATATATTTGTTCCTAACATTTTCTCAAGATTACCAGTCTTATGCAAGAATTAGTCACATACAAAATTGCAAACACCAGAGTCATTTGGATTGCACATGAAACAGTTTTTCATTTTTATTCTATCTTTATTGCTCTAAGTCAATTTAATATCCATATGTAAGTGTTGGCTATGGTTGAGTGAAATCATTGCCAACAAGTTGGTGTCATGTATGCTGCTGTTAGTCTGTCAGCTCTCTCCCTTTGAAGAGGTCATGAGCCACGTGTGAGAAAGGCCAGCAGCCGGACAATGTCCTGAAATGACTCTCTGGCATTTTCGAGTTTCAAGAGTTCCCATGTGAAAACATCTCTGGAGTAATGGAGATGTTCATGACGCTGAAAACTATTTACCTTAAAATGTTTAAATGAAAAAATAATGTGTACACTTTCTGATGAAAGCTGTACTATATACTCCATTGTCACACGAAGAGAGAACACAACCGACTAAGACATTTTATATCTATAGACACTCTTGTCCCCTGTTAACTCCATGTTAAATGTTAAATGGTAAAAAGGCCTGTATTTGTATAGCACTTTACTTAGTCCCTAGGGACCCCAAAGCGCTTTACACTACATTCAGTCATCCACCCATTCACACACACTGGTGATGGCAAGCTACATGTTAACTAAAAACATTTGCAGAAACTGGTATATCCCACCTTTCATTTCAGTTTAATTTATATAGTGCCAAATCACAACAACAGGTGCCTCAAGGTGCTTTATATTGTAAGGTAAAAACCCTACAATAATACAGAGAAAACCCAGACAATCAAACCAATGAGTAAGCACTTGGCGAGAGTGGGAAAGAAAAACTCCCTTTTAACAAGAAGAAAACTCCAACAGAACAAGTCTCAGAGTGGGCAGACATCTGATGTGACTGGCTGGGAGGGTCCCAGCTATTATAAGGTGAGAGACGGGGTACACCCTGGACTGGTCGCAGGGCTAACACAGAGACACACAACCGTTCACATCGCATTCACATCTATAGACAATTTAGAAACACAATTTAGAAGCCAGAGTACTCGGAGGAGACCCGGTGGATATTAAAATGGTTTTTTGAACAGCAACAAAGTCAAGTACAAGATGTGGAATACTGTTACACATGAATCTTACTTGCCCTGTATGAAAAAAATTCCCCTTTATTAAATATTTAACATGCATAACTAGGAGAACTTGTCAGTAAGCATGCAGTGCATTTGGCTATTTTATGGTGCCTTGCATCATATCTCCTTGAATGAGTGACTATGAATCTAATTCCCCCTTAATAAAAACTGGATACTAATGAATCATACGGCTTTGGTGGTGAATGTTAATTTGGTCTTCATTCATTCACAGAGAAAAAGCTACAGATTCCAAAATCCACTTCTAAAGAATCCAAAAAAGGGATGTACAAAAGGACAAAGGTCTTAACGGGGAGGAGGGGCTGAAAGTGCAGTTTTTGTTTGTGCATAATTTGTAGCTACAGAGGTCTCCTCCTATTCTCATTCTAATTGGAGCTGCACCCTCTCCCATGGCAGCTCTGGTTCCCAGAGTGAAGACCCAAGCCTCCCAGACTCTCACTCAGGCACACAGCCACCCAGACAGCCAGGCTGAGAGAGAGCGATGGAGGGAGGAGTCTAGTAGTGGAGCTCTATCCCCTGACAGGGTCTGCTGTGGTAAAGCAACAGAGAGAGAGAGAGAGAGAGAGAGAGAGAGAGAGAGAGAGCGGGCAAGTGAGGGCTGAAGGCACTCAGAATGGATGGGCAAAGAGAAACCGTGCGAGCGACAGAGGCAGAGTGAGCGAGTGTGTATTCTCAGAGTCAGCGGCGAAGACACAGAAAGTCTACAAGCTCACACCACAAACAGAGCGCGCAAAGGCAGAGCTGACAACCGGCTACACTCAAGAGTGACACACAGAGGGAAAAGACACAGAGAGACAGGAGAGGGAGAGAGAAGAAGAAGGACCAGAAGAAGAGGAGGACAGAAGACAGACAACCAGCTTTCCTCTGGTAAAACAAGACTCCACTGAGGGACTGTAGCATCCCCCCCCC
>NW_024582449.1:1072342-1096593 GCF_018398535.1 Haplochromis burtoni
CACCCCCCAGCAGCACAGAGGAGCACTGTCTCATCTCGTGCATGTGTTTCTGCCTGCCAACTTCAATTTCACACTCGCCTACTGTTTTTCGTAGGTTTTGCCCCTCTCCACTCCGCAGTCATGATCCTCTGGGTCCTTCTGCTGCTCCCGTGGATCTCCGGACATGGTAAGTTGTTTTTTTTTCACGTTAAAGTTGCTAATTCATCACATCTCTCGTTCTCATGATTGCTGTGTGTGTGTCTGTGTGTGACTGGCTGGCTGAGAACTGTGTCTTTATACCCATGTCTTGCTGCTGCGACGTCTTTCTTGCGCTTGTTGCTGTGCCATCTGCGTGCTTTTCTTTCTTCCTTTTTAAAAAACAAAAAACTGTTTCTGATATAGCGCTCCCGTGTGCGCTGTGATGTCTGATGCAGAATGAGAAAGGAGAGAATTAAGAGCGAGAGAGAGAAAAAAGAAAAAGGGGGGAAAAAACAAAGTCTGTATGACTGTAGTGGAGGTTAAATAGTGCAGTTTGCACTTTTCTCCGTCAGTTGCTCATAGCTGTTCAGGCAAGACAAGTTAAATACTTCCTATGTGGGCTTGTTATTCCTGTCACACACGCAGACACACACAAACAAAGCCCCCTAAACCCAGTCCAGTTCAGTCGAGCGTTCACTCCTGAGTCACATTGTTTTGAACTGACAGCCCTTTCCACATTGACTTCAGCTAAAGGGAGGAGGGGGTCTTGGTGAAAAGAATGTAGAGAGAGAGAGGAAAGTTAACGGTAAAGTGCTTCAGAAGGCAGACCCATGTGGATAGCTTGGCAACCCCAGCCCTTTGGACAGTATCTGCTGTTGTTATTTTTATTCCTAGACAGTCTGTTTGTGGACAGAATGAGGATGGATTAGTTGTTTCCCCTGCTTGCCACCAGGTGGTTGTCTTTGGAAAACAATAGAAGTGAGTAAAGTAGTGCACAAGTCTGACTCTGTGTAACACCTCTGTGGCGCTGGGAGATGCAGAGACACACAGAGCTGAATCAGACAGTCAGAGTTCCTGCTGGAAGGTTTGCAGCATCATGCCCCCCCGTTAATGAGCATGCTGGTTTATACTACAGGGGGCAAGAGCCAATAACTCACCACCTCTTTACAGCGGTTTGACCCCCGTCACATTGGGCTGTATTCTAAAGAGGCAGTGGCTGAACAAATGCCTGTCTGTATGCCTTTAGTTGTTTCCCACGGGGAGTTGTAATTGTGACCTTTTTATTGTATTTTATTTTTTAAAGCACAGCTCAGAAACTGCAAAAAAACCCAATACAAAAAAAAAACCCCAAAAAAACTGAGATCTCAGTTTGTTGACACATTGTTCGGAAACTGACAGCTCAAAGTTGGTAACATGCTGATAAAACAGCAGCTGTAAATGAAACTTGGTAAACAACATCATTTTCTTCTGCACTGAATTCAGCTGTTTCACATTATGATTTATAGTCTATAGCATAGGGGGGCGAAAAAAAATGCACTGCTCGTCAAACGCAGCAATTTGCTGTGATTATATTTCTTTTCAGCTGACTTATTTTTCATGTAGAGGCAAATAGAAAATAATGATATCATAACAGACCTATTTGAAACTGACTGATGGAGCAATTAAGCCCCCTCTCGGCTTCTCTCACGCTTTAACAGGGGGTAGAGCTTTTGCAGATGAAGCGTCTTTATGGTTTGTGTTCTTCACGACAGCATATGTCTCAGGATACGGTAGCGCTAGTTGTGTAAATTGAAACAACGGGCATTTGGAGCAGTGGAAGCGCTCTCTCTCTCTCTCTCTGTCTTTCTCTCTCATGGCTTTGGGAATGGAAAGTTGTGGTCCATCAAACACCGTAGACGATGCTATTCCTGATTGTGCTGCTTTGCTGTATTCTTTTCCCCTGATTCCATAAGTGTTTCTGTGCCATCTGTGCTTATTGTGATGCAGAAATACATGATCGTTCATTAGTATCTCCCACTTTGTTATGCATCTGCTAAGTATTTTATCTGCAGTTGACTTAAGCAGTATATTCTGACTGTACTTGATTTCCATGTCTGGTGTAGATAAAACTAAGGCTGTGGAAGACATTCAACACTGAACATTAGAAGATCTCATTTTGTTTTGTTCCTAAATCTCAACATTTTCATTCCCATCATCGCAGGTTTAGCCCCAGTTGTGGGGAACAACTAGCACCAAATCTCATATATACCAATTGGAATGAGACGATTGCTACAACTGGAATGAGATGGGATTGTGCATTTCAGCACAGTTGGTTATTACCATAATATAAAATACCACTTTCCCTGCCAGGTAAACGGGGGATAACAGCCTACCTTCTCTATGCATGCCTCTTGGGAGAAAAAAGTGCTTCCCTGAAGCTTACTGTTGTTGTACAAATTACGGCTCTGTTTATGTGTCGAGCCGGTGTCAGCAGAAAGCTGCGAAAAACAATCTTGTTTTTATGAACATGGGGGACAGTGGGGAGTTGTGGCCATTGCAGGCATACACTTCGACGCAGCTATCCTGTGAGACAGCGAGAAAGAGAGCAAGAGAGAGAGAGGAGTCAGTCCAAAACGAGTGGCGCTGAGCAGTTTTTCCTTTTCTCTCTCTCTCTCTCTCTCTCTCTCTCAACTTTGAGAAGTAAATGGTCCAAAACGAACAAGACGGAGAGGGGGAGAATAAGGAGAGAGGGAAAGCTGTTGTGAGCTGCTCTCATTCCTGACTGCACTGTTATCGCATCTAGGGCACCTTTTCTTTCGCTGTCACCTCTTCAGCCAGTGACAGATGACACAGCTCCAGTCAGAAATCTGGGAGACAGTCTCCAGGAACACATTCACCTCAGGCCAAACTCTTCCAGGCCCTAGTCCATCCCTTCATACCACCTCCCCGCTCCTCATTTCTCCTGCCGTCTAATCCACCGTATAGCATCTCTCATATTCTTCAGCCTGTTTGCGATTTCACTCTTCACCTTGCAGTGGCACATTTCCCTGTCATGTACTCACTGAGTGTCCTTCTTTGACTCCTTGTGTTTATTTGAATTTTTTCCCTCTTACTTTGGGTGATTGATTGTCTGTGTAGAGCAAAAGCTGAATATGTTGGAAAGGGGCAGTTCCTCCTATTGAATGTGCTAGACTCCGAAGAAAATGACCAAAAGAAAAACTAAACATTGCTAAGTGTACAGCCTTTTTTATATCCCTCTCATTGCCTGTATTTCCCTGCCCTTTTTCATGTAATTTCCTTTCTCTTCACAATGTGACATCAACATACAAAGTGTCTAATCTTTTGTCTTCTGTTAGGGTATCTTTAATGTGGGTTTTAGCCACTAGGGGTGTTGCTGCTGCACAGGAATGAAAATCCCAATCTTAAAATCTCCTTAAATCTGCTGCCCACCCCCGTCACCTTCATTATCTCCCACCACTTAAATATATCTGGTGTCGGAACTCCTGATTTTGCCACCAAGCCAGACTAAGCCGTTTCTTAGTCCTGGAAAGCACGTCTTAGTACCCCCCCAACAGCCCCCTTTTTCATTTACTACTGTCTATTAACTGCTGTCTGACGACTCTAAATCCGCTTTTCATGGGCGGCAGGCTTTGATACATATTTCTCCACCAAAGTATAATTAAATGTCTTTTCTATGTCATGTTTGGATATGTGGATTTTTTATAGATGGGAAATCACTCTTGCTTCTTCAGAGAGGGGAGGGAAAGAGGGGGAAGAAATACAGCTCATGACTCTGCACAACACTACTCAAACAGAAATACCAATTTTCAGCCTCATTATTATGAATAGTTATTTGTAAGCAACACACTCTGCTGTCTAATGCATGGATTATGACTATAATAACTCAGAGGTAATTAATTATTTTACCCCAGTTCTATTGGAATGCTAAAAACGGTGTAAATTTTCCAACATGCTGTTCTAGAAGTCATATGTTCAAGAGCCTCCTGTACTGGTCGTGAGCATTGTCTGTATTTTGAAATGGTACAGGATTACTAAAATGCATGGTACGAGTCGCAAGCACGTCCTTGCCTTGTCCAGGTCATATGACTTTTCCACTAACCGTGACAGTCATGTAGTGAGTGACGGATGATGTCACCAGTTCATGATGGAGCCCAGTGGCATGCAGTCTGTTGCCTTGTTTGTGTTGCATGTCCCATTAAGGCTAGCCAGCTTAAGTCACCTCATCCACTGTGACTCCTGCTCATTTCTATGCCACGATAGATTAAGCCCACTGTAATCCCTCTGAGCCGAATGCCCTGTTGGATATTTATGGTAATAAGTAAACATATGAATAAATAATCTAAGAGGCTGCTGCTGGACAGCTGGAACTTGTAATGCTTCAATGTTAGGAATTACTTTTGGCATTAAAGAGAGATGCTATTTCTAAGAAAGAAAGAAGGAAAAAAGATTAAAAACAGAGTTTTGTTGATTGTTGTTCGAATAGAGAAATGAAAAAAATATATATTAAGATAATATTATATTGACATACATGTTTACAAATATTAAAATGTGAAACCTAAGTGTCGTTTATCCAGTGACTATGGTCTGGATGAAAACCTCATTTTCAGTCTGCCAGGATTCAGGTCAGCCAGGGAAGGGAAAATGATTAGTTCAGAGCCTTCTTGGAAAACCAGGCAATGATCTGCTCCTCTCATGCCGTCAGTCAGTCTGTCAACAAAATCAAGCTGTTTACTGTTGGGCCTCATTATCTATCTAGACGCTCTTCCCAGTTTTCTTTAGTACCAACCAATCAAAACCCCAAGGCCCTCATCTCCTCTCTTTCCGAGTCTCCGCTGCTGGATCCCATTCCTCTGGGATGAATTTATCCAGATTGGAGCACTCAGCAAAAGGGCATTATCCCGGATTACATGTCTGTTGGGCAGCAGTGTTAAGTAATTCAACCAGATGCTGTTGTGATCGCTGGGTCACCTGTGAAGTCAGGGTTAGCAGCTGCACTTCTTCACTCTGCTCTTTCTTGTCATGTCTCCGTCCCTCTGAGACTTTATCCTCGGAGAACAGGGAAGTTTTTTAAATAGACCAGTGCAATAATACCACAATATCGATACTTCACTAATGCTGAAGAAGCATGTGGAAGCCCTCTCTAACCCCAGTCAGGATTTTATTTGGTGACAGATTATGGGTTGGATTACCGGCTTCTAAATTGCAGTTTAATGCACAGGAAACAACAGGCTATGCTTTTTTTTTTTTTTAAGGCGGCTCTACAGGACTGTGTGTTCAGATGTGGGGGTGCTGTATATAGAGCACTGCTGGATCATACTGTGTTATCTTTCCTTGGAGAGGGTAAACATTGGCATAACTGGGCCTCAAGAAATATATTGATGGGTTTAACATGACTGTATCCTTCCTCCTTTAATCCGGGTCTTTCCCAGCTGTGGTTTTGATATATTTTTAACTTGCTGCTAGGATCTGTAATTGCTTGCGGAACATAGCTGTTGATAGCTAGACGGGTTCAGACAATGTAGGGATTAGCAGTTTGTTCCTAACTTGTCAGCATACTGCTTTGCAGACCTGAGGCATGAATAAGTCTTTTGTTTAAAACATTCCCACAGAGCGACTGCCTGTGATTAGTGTTTATTTTGGCCTACATTTAACCTTAATATATAATTCACAGTCAATTATGTTTTCTTCCCATCATGGTTCTGCAGATTTACTCTACAAATTTCATTTGAGAAAAAAAATCGATCATCTCACTCATAATGTGAGCACAAAGAATATATGTATGCATGGATTTTAAAATTCTCAACATTAGCATGCCTGGGATTAAAGCACTGAGCATGACTTAATAGATAAGAAAAGACCACAAGGCTTTGAGATTATCGTTTAGTCATTTTCCAGATCATCCTTTTGTTCTCACAGACATTTGATCGAACAACACATTGAGTTAAGCCTGCGTCCAGTACATTAGTAATAGGAAATTATTAGCTCAATCTTGTCATTTTGTTACTGGCAACTGAGCAGTTTAGTTAGTTCACAGTTAGTTTGCAACATCAACAAAGTGCATGCATGTTGTCTCTGTTGCAGTTTGAATCTGAAGAAAATGACACATTGCTGCTTTGATATTATGATCAGGTGGGCACAGGATTGGATTTTGCTAAAAATCCAAGCATTCCTCATTTTGAGTGTTAGTCACACAAGATTATTTTTTATTTTTAAATAGTTGACTGTCTTTGCCTAACATTTCTGGCCCATTTTTCCTTAGGGTGGTGCTATCTCTGCAAATCTTCACCTCCAAGTTTAATTAAATTGCATGCAAGCATGATGCAGCACCGTACCTGTGTTGTTTTACTGCTCAGGGAATTTGTTAGCAAACCAGCCTAGCAATACATCGATTTTATGGTGAAAGGCTGTGCTTGGAAGGGGCCCCTAAGATGCATGTGACGCTTCAGCACAGCAGTCACTTGAGGAATTGGGTTGCTGATCCGATAACAACTTCCTAGTGTTTGGCTGGAAGTTTCTGGGACAGCCCAATATTACACTCGGGTGAACTCGCCCTCCTCCCCTCTCTCCCGTTTGTTCCCTATCTCTTTCTCCTTGTAGTCGTTCCGACATTCTCATGCCAAAGATTCATAACAATGGACGCAAGGAAAAGGTTTTCATACCGGACACTTCACATGCATTCTGTGTCCGCCTGTGTATACATGTGAGTACATCAGCGCACTTTTACTGTGCTCCTGCAATTACAGCTGCAAGCCCTGAATGGCAATATAAATGCAAATCAGCCTTTTAACGTGTACAGGCTCTATCTAAGGAAGAAAGAAGCTTCTCACCTGTGGGTGAATGTTGATGTTGATGTGTCTGCCTGGCATTACAACTGCTGCGCATGTTTTAAAAACTGGCAATGGATAGTAATGTATAGTACTTTAATTTGTAAGTAAACCTTGAGGCTGTTGTAGGTGTCTGGACCCCAATATAATAAAGAACACTCACGGGAACTGCTGTAAAGCATCATTGTGTGGGACAGCCTTCGTAGTGAGATGCCTTCCCTGCTTGTGTGCTTCCATTTTCGTAGATACATCTAAATTGTGCTTAACGTTGCTAAATGGATGAGCACAGTGGCTTCTATTTATTAAACGGGGTTGGAAAACAGTTCTCTCTGTGGTACCAGGCACCAGTGGTGAGAGGCATGGCTTTTTGAAAAGCTATTTGATCTGCCACTGATACCAAAAGATGTTTTATTCAGCAAAGCACATCTCACACAATAGCAGCACAAACTTGCTCTTGAGCCAAGCCAAACTTTTGAAATCTACTAGTGGGTGTTGGGGCCTAGGAGTGGGGTGGGGTGGGTGCATGTTTAATGCTGGCACCCACCCCAATACTTTCATAGATGATGTAGATGAGCTTTTTTTCCCTTTTCTTTTCTTTTTTTTTTACCAGATGCCAAATGGGGCTTTGAGCCACCTGCCTGTCCCACTAAAACAATTAAGCAATTGGGAAGAAAGGACTGTTCGGTAGTGGGGATCTCAGTGTTAGCTTACCCTCCCTTTTCCCAAACTCTTTTAGAACCCCTCGGTGTTGGCACTGTGCCATCTTCTTTCATTTCTATTTATCTTTTGGTTTCTGTGAAAGCAAGAGCAGTTGACGACAGCCTGTGTGTGTGTGAGAGAGTTTTTGAGATGGTAAAACACCATCCCTCTATTGGTCTGTTGGTCTCATGAGACACTTTTATGAAGTGCAACTTTTGTGATTGCGCATTTATAAAGCAAATATGTCAAATTTAAATATAGCCCCCATCCATTTGGGGGCTATATTTGACCCTGTGACCCTATGCAGCAATACGTTGCTTCAGGTTCTCCTCCCATGCTTATACATGGGAAAGGTTTGCGTGTAAAGGCACCGTGCAACGGTGTGTTACGGTGGTGACCCTTAAACTTGAATTTGTATTTGAGATCATGGGGTTCAGTGTAGTGCTACTCCTCTGTAATGAAAATCACAAATGTGCTGAAGTGGTTAAAAAAAAAAATATGCAACATTATGTGGAATCCCAATGAGACCTTTTGATTGCACCTTAAACAGTGGTTTACACAGCAAAGCTTCATCTGTCATAATACTCATATGCAAACACACTAAAGCATATATTTCATTACCTCATTTGCATTATCTGGCTGGCTGAGCACAATAATATTTAAGAAAACCTTGAGTGTTAAGGAATGACCAGTATTTGTAGATTTCATTACATGCTACTTTATAAATAAAGGTTTGTATTGATCCTCAAATATTAATATATCCTAATATAAAGAAAACGAGCAAAAAACGCCTCTATTGATTTTAGCCTGTGCTTTTGTTGTTTTCTTTTTACATGGCACTGCTAGGATTCACTCTGCCCACTTTAATACTAGTCCTATTTTTATACGCGGCAATAATTTGGTGTCACAGACAGGATCAGCTAAAGGCAATCCTTATATATTTTCCACTGCTGTGGGTCTCTGCGACCGCACACCTCTTAAGGCCGTTGCTCCTCTTCTGTCTTAAGTCCTTTCTCTTTCTGCTGGGTTCTTTGAGTGGATGACAGAAACCTGATAGAGTAAACAAAGTGAATTAAAGTATAATTAATTTTTAGTGGCCACTCCAATATTCACTTTGCTGATTTGGAGGTTGAAGAGCTCTTGTCGCACTCTCTGATTTTTATTTTATTTTATCAAGTGCAATTTAATATTGTGGAGGCTGGCCTGGGCAATGAAAAAAAAAAATGCTAATGCACATTGGGGAGTTTAAATGATTTGCTATCCTTTCAAATCTGTTGGCAGGGGTTTCAATCTGGCTGGCGTCCTGGGGGAATTCACAGTGGTCATTGCTCAATCCCTGGGGGACATTAGCGCAAATCACAAAGGAGCACAGAAGTCATTTCAGTTTTCCACTTTCCTTTGGCCAATGCCCAATGCTAAATGGCAGAGGACTGGCTCACAGTACTGGGAACGGCAAATGCTTTCCCTCTCTCTATATCTAACCTTTTAAACCTGATTTAATCAAATCAAAATACCACAGTGCAGATCCATTTAAGACAACCTGAAGACAAACAGTTGAAAAGGTACCATAAGGCCTTGGCGTGAACCAAGGGCAAGGCCATCCATTATTTCTTGTGCAACCAAGAGCACAGGGACACGGGAAATGCCTTGCGGTGCATGATGATGGACAGACTCCACATCATAGATTGGATTAGAGTGGCAAGAGAGAGAGCCCTAAAAGCTGTGGCAGTTTATTGAAGCCTTATCTAAAGCGATAATGTTACTACAGAAAGGCCCATGTAATGACGGATGAGTGGACAGCACCCTGTAAAGAACTGACATCAGGCAAGATAGTTATGGCGAATAGGCAAGTCCACTATGGTCAACTCATCTTCCTTTAAGAGCAGGAAATAGGACTAGCGGATAGTCACTATAAAATGGACTGTCAGTTGCTGGCACCCTGGTTACCCTACAGTGTCATCATCACAGGTGTATCCAGTTTAGAGAGGTACAGTGCTCAGTGCAATTTAGATCCCATTACATCACTGATAACCACGAGGCATCTGGGGGGAAAAGTGTTATTGCAGAGATTTGTAGAATCCCTGAAGGCAGTGTTTGGTTTCATGATATATGAAATCTACATTTCAAAATTCCTTGTCTTTACCCGTAACAGTACTTTTCGAACATGCTGTGGAGTGTTGGTGAAGTGGTAAAGTTGTACTTAGGTGAAATTCCTGTTCTTCTTCGTAGCAGTATTGTTCTGGGATGACTAGAGGACATTCTCTCTGCTTTAAGGCAACATTATCCATCTAATAGCAGCCAGATGATAGTAATGACAACACAATGCCTTCCAAGGTAAACAGAGATATCTAGTTCTTAGGAAAGGAAACGAGAGGAGACGACAGAACAACAAAGCCATAAAAAATGGAAATAAATCCATCTCTAAAGGAATGGCCTTCTTGTCAGAAATTAAAACATATCTGTGTCTTGCAGCCCTAATCCCTAATGCCAGCGCATTTGTTGTCTAAGTAGAGTATTTGTGCATATGTGCGAACAAGCACAAATGTGATTATTTTTCACTTTGGCTGTATGCTAATTCTATTACTTTGCATTGTTTGCCTATCTTAGTCTCAACAGCTTTGGTTCAGACTACTTCCAAATGTTTGTTTTCAAAGGATACCGTACTGTTTGCGTTGTGCAAAGTAGCACAGTCATTTAAGTGATTATTCTTTTTCTGAATACCCTTATGTGACTTTTTAGCTCATGTCCCACTATGATCTGGTTGAGAGGAGTCATTGCCCCTGTCCCAAGCCTGTGTGACAGTGGCACAGCAGGACATTAAAAATGCAGCAGGGCAACTAAGGATGATCGTGGCAGCACACAGTTGGATGTTCCGAGTTCTCAACCAAACCCCCCTCCCCATCACCTCCAGTGCGTGGCCCCAAAACTTTCCCCAGGTTACTAGTATGCATTATTAATGCAGCTTTCATTTAAAAAGATGCAATTTGCTCAGACCAGCTGCACAACTGCAACACAGCCTCATTTGAAACATGGAGAAGCCTTCTCATAAATATATGTTGGATCTCCTGCAGCCCAAAGACTCTCTTCCAGATGGGTGTGCTCCACACTGAGGGAAGAGTTAATGGTTTGGATTTGCTGTCAGTCTTCATGAGCAGACTCCTAATGATTTTACATTCCTCCACTAAATGAGATGAGATGTTTAGTATCGGTGCGGCAGGCTGCTTAATATACGTGTTGCATTAGAATGCATTTATTTATTTCAAAACAATCACTTCCTCTCACTCTTGTTCCTTATTAAATCTTGTTTTTTTTTTTTTTCCCATAATAGGTTTCTTTCAAATACAGAAATAGTAATACTTGTGTCTGGCATTAGCTAAAGGACAGTACTTAAACCAGAACCCCATGTGGGTCTGGGGATTGATATTGCTGTTGTTTACTCCAAAGCAGACATCTTTTAGCTTCTCCCTCAGCTCAGATCCTTTTGATCATCACCTCCATATTGGATATAAAATGGAGAATGAACAGCGCTGCTGCACAAGTGACTTTTAGAGTTCTGTGACTCTTTGAAGACTGCCAAACAGTCTTTCATCTCAAAAAAACAGCAGCTGCCTCGTACAAAAGAAGTACAGGACGAAATAAGAGAGAAAGGCAGTATCCCGGGCTTGAAAATGAAACAGTAAAGATTGTGGGGTCTCGTTGTGATCGCATTTCCTCTTAGGCCTCCTGTGAGGAAAATGACATGTACTTCACGCAGCATTGATAGCCGGGCATCTGTCAAACAACCGGGGCTTAAGGAAGTGTGTGTGTGGGTATATGTGTGTATGGGGTGGTGGTAGGGGTTGTTGTAAATAAATAAATAAATGAAACAATCTTGACTCAATTTAAAAGGCACAGCAAATGACTGCTTTTGTGAAAGGATAATTTCTTTCGGCTTAAACTGGGCTCAATAGGTAATGCAGAATTTTCAGGCCAAGAGGTCCTGAAGTTTTCCTTCGCGAGAATTTGCAAGTGACTTTCAGTATTATGTTATCGAGCCGATTTGAAGAATGCCAGCAACATAAAAAGAAAAGAAAACAGAGACTACAACTTAAATGAGTTATTCTTGAATTAATGAAGGAACAGGATCTGTAGAGTTCCCCCACTGAGACATGAACCAGATTTCAACCCAGAGCTCCCTCGAGGTGACGGCCAGCATTTCTCTGACAGGACATCTGGTCCCAGAGCATGGTCACCAGTGGGTCGATGTCACCATCTTAATTGTAATGTTTCTCTCTTCCTCTATGAAAGAAAAAAAAACAAGGAAAAAAGGGGAAAAACTAGGGCGGCTTTCCATAAAAGGAGAAAAGGAAAGGGGGAGCCACTATTTGCTGGGCCGTGTCGGCATGCCACATCATTTAAGCTGACAGCTCTAATAAATTACAGCAACAGATCGCTGTGAACAAACAAAGCTTAATGGAAATAAAGTGAGAATTATCAGCCAAGAAATAAAAGGAAAAAAGAATGAAATTAGTGCAAAGAGAGAGGATTAAGGGATGTCAGGCCTACATAGCACAGGCATTAAATGGGCAAATTGCCACTTTGAAAGATAGGAAATGTTTTGTTCTCATTATTGCTTCCTTTCAAAATGGAGAATAATGAGAGAATCCTGAGCAGACCTAAAATGTCCCTTATCAGACTCCTCAAAATCTGCCTCTCTGCATTGCATTTCTCGTCCCTTTTGTCTTGTTTTGCTGCTGATTTTTCTGCTCTGTAGGACCCTTGCTCCACCAATTCAGCCAAGCTGGAGAAAGCCTGGAAGCCTTTGTCATTAAAAAGCTTAGGCATGTGGAAGAGAACGACAAGAGATGGGAGGCATGTCAGGGGAAACGTTTGTCAGGTACCATCAGTATGAAAGCTGTTGCACATAGAGACCTTTGAAAGAAAGGCAGGTCAGAGAGGGTCCACTTTCAAGACCACTCCATTCTGTCTGAAAAAAAAAAATAAAGAGGCAAATTGCACAAATAAGTAAAATGAACCAAACTAAAAATTGCTAAAGGGCTCCACAATTTTCAGTAACCCCATGAGGATATGATCTGTCAGGTGCACAATTAGTGTTATTACACTTATTTTGACAGGATGAAAGCTCCTGCTTTGGCAAGATGGAGATGTTAACTGGAACAAAGGACAGGAATTAGAGTCAGATAAGCTTGATAGAATAAAGGTAATTGAAGCAGACCTTAATAATTTGCCCCATGAAGAGTTTAGGTCAATCACACAGGTTTGACTCAAGCCTTTGCAAATACCTGTTTTGTTCTTTCATTGTAATTGAGTGGTTTATATTCCCCTGCAGCACTAGATTAAATCCTCTTAAAGACACCCTTTATTTTTTGTATTATTTTCATTTGCTATGACAAAGGTGTGTATAGGGATGGGTATCGTTTAGGTTTTATCCGATACTGGTGCCAAATCGGTACTTTTGAAACGGTGCCGGTGCTCAAACGGTGCTCAAACCGGTGCTTAAAGAATGGAGAACACAAAATTGGTCCAAAAACCTCTCATGTTCAGCTGTTTTTTGTAAAAAGATAACAATGTTAGCCTTTTCTGCAGCTATGGGGCATATATGGCATCACTCTTGGCTGGAAGCAGTGCTTAAACAATGGAAAAAACACAAACTTTGTCCAAAAACCTCTCATGTTTAGCTGTTTCCCTTTTTCTTTGGTCATTTTAGCCTTTTTGGCCAGGGTGAAGGGAGTATCTGCCATCAAACAAGAAGACAGCCGCATGTAGCTATGATGATGTTTGCTAGTTCACCTTACATGCATTAATGTAATAACGTGGTTAGCCTACTCAACGTAAATTACACACGAACAACATTAAGCTACTCACGCAGAGAAGAACTGCTGCTGCTGCATCATCATCCTCATCATTTCTGCTACACTGGCAGGGCTAGGGGCCAGGACTCTCCTCTTCGGGTTTTTGGGGGATGTTGCTAACTCCGGGTCCGATAACAGGCACCACACCCGCAGTAGATGTGCTCGGTGTGAGGTCTTGCAGCAAGCTATCAAATACGGCGCATTTCTCGGCTTTTAAAAAAAACGCTATGCGTCGCCAGGTGTTTCATCGGATTTGAGGTGTTACCTCCTTTGACAGTATCACAGTATCAGCTTAAAGCACTTGTTGCAGGCTGCTGAGTTTGCATATTTTGCTGTGAAGTACAGCCAGACTTTTGACCGCTTCGCCTTGGGCATTTTTAATCTGTAGCTCTGCTCTAAAAGAACGTACGTACCTGGACCCGCCTACTATCCTCGGAAACGTAAAATGATTGGCTAGAAGTGTATCACAGCTCAGGAAAAAAAAGCACCGAAATAAAGCACCGAAATGTGCGCTGCTTTTCGGTCTGGTTACTACCCTTTATGTCAGAACCGGTGCCATCATGGCACCGGACACCGGTACCCATCCCTAGGTGTGTATACATTTTTCTTTCTTTCAGGTGCTCACCTTCAGCAGTCACCTGCCACCATCTCATCCTATCCCTAATATCCTGTTCTGTCACTCCGACAGAATGCACGTCCTCCTTCGTTACATCCATGTATCTTCTCTGTCATCTTCCTCTTTTCCTCCTGCCGGAAACTCCATCTTTAACATCTTATGTCCTATATCCACTATCCCTCCTCTGCCCACGTCCATACCATCTCAACCTTGCCTCCCTAACTTAATCTCCAAACAGCACAGCCTGAGCTGTCCATCTGATACACTTGTTTCAAATCCTGTCCATCCTGGTCGCTCCCAAAGAAAATCCTAGCATGTTCAGCTCTGGCACCACCAGCTCGGGCTCCTGTCTCTTTGTCAGCACCACTGTCTCCAAACCATATATCATAGCAGGTCTCACTATCATCATGTAAATCTTCCCTTTCACTCTTGCTACTATCGTTCTGTCACAAATCCCCCCTGACACTTGTCTCCAGCCGCTCCACCCTGCCTGCACCCTCTTCTTTACTTTCATAGCTTAGGTTATGATTTTTGAAAGGCCATCGCAAGCTTTGTCAACAGTGGTTTTTGTAGCCGTAGAGAAAATACGTGCTGTCCAAGTTTAAAGAGGTCCCAAAAGATAAGAGGAAGAGGAAGATCATTTAGCTTTTCCCGAAAATAATAATTTTTTTTCTTCTTTTCTCTTTTCTTCTTCTTCTTCGAGTAGAGCGTTGATGCTATGGGGTGTTGTTATGATGCTGAATTAAACAGTAAAGCATTCGAGCCCTGCAGGGACATCCTTAACCACGAGCTAAGGTTTTTGTATTTTGTTTTTTTCCCCTACTCCACTTTGTTAGCCAGCCAGGCTGGACTTCAGCCAAGGTTTGCCTACATGGTGGACATAGAATCCCATTGCTTTTAAAAAACATGAGAGGTCAAACACCACGAGACTCTCATTAAAACTAATTAAGAATGTCACTCAATAACAGTAAAACAGTAATAGGAACTGCTACCTCTCTATGCAAGCTAGCGGCTTTCAGAAGCACTTACGTAGGAATGAGGAGGGCTTTTATGGGAGAGGGGTGTGAGACGTAATATGAGTGCCTTGGGAATAATGTACGTCCCACTTCTTAGCTACATTCTTTGTGTATTTATGTGTTTGTACGGCCTTGTGTTTGTGTGTTCCCCCTTGTACCTGTGTGCATCTATGAATGCTTTGTGTATGGCGTGTACTCTAGAGAGGTTTTGCACTTAGGCTTAGTGTGTGTGTGTGTGTGTGTGTGTGTGTGTGTGTGTGTGTGTGTGTGTGTGTGTGTGTGTGAAGAGACCATGGAGGGCCGTCCAACAGAGAGCACTGCATTTCGAAAGGTGCCAGAATGAGTTTGTCACAGAGCGCGTAAACTTGAGGAGAAAGGGGACTGCAGAGAGAGAGAGACTTTCCCCAGGCACCCAGAGTCTGTCAGACTGATTAAGTCACACGGTTGGAGTGAGAGTTGGGAAACTGAACCAGAGCATGCTAGGGAAGCACAGGATGACAACAGAGAAATAAAGAAATAAATAGAAACATGCAAGTATTAACATGACTGCATATCACGTGTGCACTTACTTATACCTGGCTCCAGAGACTCATGCTGGGACACTGCACACCAGCCCACATCCCATCATGCCATCCTGCAGCTTCCTCACCCCGCGGCGACATAAAGCAGGTCAGGTCCATCTTAAAGTTCACAAAATGCAACATGACAGGACAACTCTAACATATGCCTGTGTGACAGTGAAGCAAATAGATGACTGATGGCAGAGTACTATGTCTTAAGGGGGAAGTGAGAACAGTATAAGGAAAACTGACTTTACATTTGTCTCCCTCTCTGCATTCGGTTTGCTTTCAGACAAGCAGTAGAAAACTGGGGCATGAGCTGCAAGTTTCAGCTTCGAATGCATGGATCTATGGGAACTTTTTGTAACATGAACATAACATACATCAGCCCACGTGCAGGCTCGGCTTGTTTGTTACTGCTGCAGAAATGCCAAGGACTTTTGAACCATCTAAAAGAACGGGCAGAGTACCATACCACATCACCCTGTCATCCACCAGACTAAAAGATGAACTTGTTTTTTTGTTCAGAGGACCCTGGCTGCTCTGAGGTGGCCTATATTTTCTTTCTATCTCATTCAATCAGTCTCTTTCTCCCACACTAACCACAGACCTGTCGGTATTTCGCAGAAGGGCAGCATCCGCAACAATACCAAAGGCTTAAAGTGAAATATTTTCTATTGGACTTCTATTTCTATAAGGTGAAAATGAGTTATGGCATAGAGTATTCTTCTACTATAACTAGATATGTGATAGACACCTAGCTATATAGGAAGAATACCTTACAACTATCTAGTTATACCTCTATAACTAGACAGGTATCTATGTTATAGAGGTATTCTACCTCTATAACTAGTTATGTGGTAGGTACTTCTCACTAAATGCTATGCATCTCAACTTCATCCTCCCACGACTCGCCACCCCCATACTGAAATTAACATTAATCGTCCTTTCTTCCAGAGGCTCTACAGTCTACAGTGCTATACCCAAGCACAATCTATGGCACCTCTAGCATTTAATGCTAATTGCTCGGTATTCAAAGCGAGAAAAAGGCCTCTCTGAATTAAGAGTCATTTAGCGAGAAACTGAGTTCAGCCTAGCACTGCGATGCCTACAAGCTAATTTCTCTGCTATCTTGCATAGAACTCTGGAAGTGTAGTTCTGAGTGCGCTTTTGCTACATTGTAATGCAAATTTAAACCCGGGCTTAGCTTTGCGAGTAATTACAAAGGTAGAGCAAAACAACACAGTTAATAGGTTCAAAGTATTCCATCAAACAAGAAACAAGAAAACTACCTTTGTGAGAAAATATGGCTTTTGACTGTGGACCCCATAATCAATGAGCACAAAGCAACACTTTGGTCTGTGCACAGATTTTAATTTGTCAGACAAGAACTTGATTCAGCTGTGTTTCTTTCAAAGGGAATTGAAACAAATAGATTTCTCTGTATTCAGGAGCACTGCAGGAAGTATTTTTCTTCCTCCTGCATCTGCGGTTCAAACAATGGGGGCAGTGTGTGCCTTTGATCAAGGAGCATGTCGATGTTTATGACAATAAGAAATCTGCAGTCTGTCCCAAAAGTGTTGTAACCCTACCTTCAAAGTGCACTTGCTTTTTCTCCCCTTTTTTTTTTTTTACAGCATCCTCTTCTCTGCAACTTTCTTTGCTGTCTTGACATTTTTTAAAGGTTATCAACAACACATCGCTGTGGAATTGAAACTCTGGCATAAAAATAGAAGAAATATACACGTCTTTCATTCATTCATTTTCATCTTTATTTCTGTCTATGGATATTTGACTTATTAATTTAGTATGGCTTCATTTGTAAAATGTAGCAACCTGATGAAAACGGTGTCACAGTGAATGTGTGGGTGTGTTTCTGATGGCTGTGTGAGAGGCCAGTTCATCTCTGTTGATTTGTCCCCAGTTTTCTTGGGGCCATGCACTGACACTTCATTGTACCGTCTGTCTGTGTGCTGTATCAGCAAGACAGGCATAAAGAGCAATCCTCTATGACTGGAGCTGACCCCAGTGCTGTGGCCAGGTCAAGGTCTGAGCTAGTAGTAGTAGTACCAGCTGAGGTCCTCTGCCACTTGCAATACATATTTGGATAGGATCATACAAGCGCAGACAGGATTTCAGGGTCACTGTGACAAAAACTTGAACTTAGTTTCTAAAATGAGGATTATGCCTAATCTTGGATCAAAAACTTTTTTTCTGGTGGAGATATTTTAACTCTTCTTCCATTCAAAGACCAAGGGAGGGTTGCCAAACGCAAGGCCTGGGAGCCAGAATCGGCCTAGCAAAGACTTCAATCCGGCCCTATGAAGGAGGGCATACATTTTTGGATTAACTGCATTTTTTATAAGTTTTACAGCTTTTCCTGCTAATAATGACCTCCTCCACAGCCGTGCTTCTTTAATTTATGCTGTTAAACGTCTTTACACTGACAGAAAGCGAGTTTCACTTGTCCAGCACACTTAAGATCAAAGTGGATATTTTGAGTGGGTTTGACATCCTGGACAAGGGTTTAATTCAAGTCCAGGAAGCTGGATGGTAAAGACCCCTGTTTATTTGTTTTTGACTTTGTGTTTATCGTGACATAACCTCAATCTAATCGACAAAGGTTGATTACTTCAGTCAAACAGATAATGTGTATGTGTCTCACAACTGTGACTTGTTTTAACATATACAAGTTTAATTAGGAGCCTTTCAATGTGCTGGCCTTAAAAAGGCTTTAATTAAGACTTCCATTACAATTCAAGAGCGTTCAAATTAGTAGCTCTTTAAATAGGTTTTTGTTTGTTTGTTTGTTTGCTTGTTTGTATTTTTCTTGTTTTTTGCAGGCTTCACTTGTTTGTTAATTAGTCATTGTGTTAAATGTATATATAATGTGTATGGTTGCCTTATAAAGAAACTAATAAAAGAAAATAAAAATGTAGTAATAAAACATATTTAACGGTATCTGCAGAAATGAAAAGAAGTGACCATTTAAACAGTGTGTTTTGCTTTTTAGAAGTTGTAATTTTGGCCTGTAGAGACTTTAATATCCAGAGGTGGGAAGTAACGAAGTACAACGAAGTTTGTTACTGTACTTAAGTGCCATTTTCAGGAATCTGTACCTTCCTTTACTTTTTTCGTGAATACTCAATACTTTTACCCCCTACATTTAAACAAATATCCTTACTTTGTACTTCTTAATTTTCAAAACAGGCTCGTTACTTTAGCTTTAAAGTACGATCACTGCGAGCCTCCAAACACCAAACATCAAAATTTGAGCCTAAACCGAGACACATGAAAGGTGGTGGGGTTCCGTTTATTATGGCAAAAGCCAGGGGTTAAAAGTGGAAACTGTGTTTGTTTGTGTTTGCCTTTTTTTTGCCAACGGTTTTGCCAACGACGGAACAACTGCAGGTGTCTAAAAGTATTTCAGCATCTAGCCATCTAGCTAGCCCTACTGAAGAGGAGCTAGCATAGACGGATTAACATTTTATTAAGTGTCTCACAGCATGTTGCTAGCTAAAAGTCCAGCTGCTGTACTTCACAGGGAGAAAAAAAAAAGAGCTAACTTCACTCACAGATGGAGAAAGATAAGAAAGGGGTCAGGAGAGGAATATGAGAGGTTGTATTTAAAGGTAATGACTGCTCATTTAAAACTTACATGTAAGCCATCATGTTTGGAAGTTAGATCATGGGTCTGTACATGTGACATTATGTTTTTTCATATTTTGAAACATGCAAGTCAAACTGAGGTAGACTAATTGTGTTATTTAAAGGCTGCAGGAAAATGGTCTGCAGGTTAGTGCAGGATAAACGGGTTAGCTGGTGTGATGGATTTACAGTAAAGAACAGTGTGTGACTGGTGCACAGTGGCTGTGGTTTCATGGTCAGACTAAGGATACAAAAAGGGTTGCAGAGATTCACATGACTTTTAGTTGATGATTCTGAGATCCATCGACTGTCAGTGCAGAGGATGGAAATCAGCCAGGACGACTAATGAAACATCTGCTGACATCATGTTGAGTTCAGCTGTGTCCATCCCAAAGAGCAGCAGGTCAGCTGATCACAGCCTGTACACTAAGAAAATTTACTGGAGCTCTCACTATAAATTATTGTGAGTTGTGTTTCCCCACACTGAGCTATTACAACCAGTTTTAGGGCTCCTCCACCTCCAATGCAACTTTAACCCCTGACTGTACTGATTTTCCTGTTTAGATGCAAAGTTGTCCTCAACAATGGCAACACAAAATTTTTATTTTCTTTTTCTTCAGATTCAAGCTGAGTATAATTATAATAAAACAGTAGAGTTAAAGTTTATATTCCAATCTACTGATATTATTTTGTCATTATTTTAATAAAACACAAGGTTCAGTTAGCTTTGCACAAAAACAGAAACATCCTCCAAAGAGCTGCGTTCTTACTTTGAGTACATTTCAGAACCTGCACTTTTTTACTTATTTAAGTAATGAAGTTGAATCAACTTTTCAACTTTTATTTTGTAATGGTAGTATTTGTACAGAATGTCTGTACTTTTGCCAACTCTGGTAATATCACACAGTATAGTATGGACCACAGAGTATGTAGACCCCCATATCAATGTTCTGATCATATCTGATTCTTTTTCACTGTTGGATTATGCCGTCTGTTGTCTTTCTGTGTTACACTTTTGGCCTGAGGTTGAAAAAGTATCCAGGGGACACCAAAAACACAAGTTTTGCCAGTGGCTGTTGATCTTCACAGTGTTCTTTCGATTGAAGACACAGGACTCTGCAGAAAAATCACACTGTTGTTTCATCTGAGGCAAAAAGGTGTTAATATCCATCTATATAGCAGGGCTGCGGCATATCATATTGTCCGTGATAATACCGGTATCAATTTTTATGTGATATAAAAATTTCACGGCAGGATGATATTGCTATTTATTTTCTCTAGTACATGGAACAATAAGGCTACGATGAAGGAGATGCTAGCAGCTGGTGATGTGCAAACTAAACCAGTGGAGCACTTGCTAGCTGCACTCCAATTAATTGGAAATGACTAAAATGAAATAGTGGGGAAACAAGAGTTTTAAGCAGTAAGCTCCACCCAAGATAAAGCGTCCCAGGTATCAAATATTTTTTTTTATTTTTGTTAGTTGACAGTATTATGCAGGCTGCTGAAGAGCCAGTTTGTTTTTTGTTGAGCTACAGTGTTAAGCTGTGATTTTGTGCTCGTACATTTCCAAGGAGAGCACTACCTTTGCTACTTTTGTGCTTACATTTAAATTACACTGTGTTACTGGATATACTGCCATGTCACTACTATTGCACTATAATACTGGCACTGCTGCTGGCAGCTTTTGAGTACCTGTTCAAATTAGGCAGTCTGTCATTAATGACAGCCTGCAAGCTGCAAGCATCAATAAAATGTTCAATAATTTTTATTCTGTATAGACAGAAATATCATTATTGCAAATTTTCTAAAAATGCTGTGATAGAATTCAAACTGTTCACTATATAGACAGTAGAACATTTTTGCTGGTCCATTTACCACATTAGACTGATCGCTGCCTGCGTCCTCCATAATAACAAAAGAGGTCGAAACTAACTTACTTACTTACATTTTTGCATATTTATAATAAATTCACAGTTATGCTAATGTGACAAGCCAAAATGCGTTTTTTAAAAGACCTTTGCCAAGCACTTTAATGTATATTCACATGTTCAGTCTCACTGTCAGCCGGTCAATAAAACAATAAAACACAACGGTGCAATGAAAAGAGTATACCCACTGAGCCAGACACAGAGCCACGGAGCCAGCTCAGACTCTTTAATCCAGGCACCACTTTTTCTTTTGCTTCTTCTTGCAGAGTGCTCTGAACCTGCTGCGAAATTGAATTTTCCACCCCTGTGTGTACATGAACCAGCCAAGCACTGCATTGTCAGAGTACTCAATTAGCTCCCAAGGCGGAAGCCAAAATGTTTTCCAACAGCAAATGTATTCTTCACAGGGCAAGCTCTCATTAGCATAATGCTTCTATTCCTATAGCATGGAGTTAGAAACCTTCCCAAGGTTGAAAACAAAAACAGTCTAAAGCTTTAATATCAGTGTCCCTCCATGCCATTCCCCATCATACTTAGGAGTAGAGTAGCCTTCAGTGAAAAGGAATGTTAACCTCTGCTTAAAATGTCTCATTAGCATTAGTAAACACTCTTCTAGTGTGTGGCGCACATAGCAAAGCCAGTCTGTTCTTCTTTCCTTTTTTTTCTTCTTATGCCCAGGTTTTTAAAAAAAATCTGAATTTCAATAATACAAGAGAAGTCTCTGACTTTCTTATAACTCATTAAAACAGATGCTTCAGTACTCTTGTTCTATTTTCTCACCAGAAAATCTAAACATACACTATGTGGGTCCACTTAATCTAAAGAACAAAAAAGATTTGAGATTTAAGACTTTATAATGCTTTCTGAAAATTGTATATTTGCAGAAAATGATTCATGTTGTTTACTGAATGTGCTGACATTGAAACAGTTGGCTGAAGCATTAGAGATAATCTGCGGCGACAAGTAGCTAAACAGTTCTCTGACAAAGTGACATTGAAGTCAACACAACTATACAAACTTTTTTCTTTTTTTCCCCCAGCTGAATGGCTGAAAGGAGGCAATAGAAAAGAGGAAAAAAAAACACGAAGACAAAAGCAAGCTTCAACAACTGGAGACAGTTGGTAGCAATGGCACAACTCTTACTCTGAACCCACGCACTCAATTTTTGTGTGACTGAAGTGACAAAGTGGCAGTAATGCACTGAATGGAGAGAAGAAGAAGAGGTCAGGGGGTTGTAGTCTTGCCCCATAGTGTCTCCTCACTCTCCATACTGATGCTGCCGCAGACTCCAGATTTAGTGCTCCTATGTTTGTTATACGCCCTGGGTCTTGTATGTCGGCCCCAACACCCACACATACACATATACACATACATGACAGCTTCCATCACACAGGAAAGGCACGGATATCAATGTGAGGATTCGTTAATAGGTTGCTGTAGTGGGATTCACACTCACACCCTGTTCTGGTGTAAATTATGCCACCAGTCTTATTCGCAGAGCGCCCTACCACAAAAAATTGGGAAAGAATCAAAAGTCAGATGAGGTGTCACAAACAAAGGTGGCATGGTTTAATATTGTGTCTGTATTTTATTTTGATATATATTTGTTGGTTGACAAAGTTACCTTAGATCCCTACCATTAAAAAACAAAAAAGATTAGCATGAATGGAAGCGGCTGTTTTCTTTTTGCCCTGTGGAAGTTTGACTTGCAATAACACTCAATGCCTTTGAGATGTTGACCGTAAAGAATGAAAGTCAAAAGTCAACAATGTTTGTTTCCCGGAAGGCTGAAACATTGACAGGTTATAAGCACAGGTGTAAGCGGGAGGGGCTTGAGTGTATGCTTGAGCGCATGTTTAGAAAAAAGCGTTTTTCTCAATCATCGGGCTTCCAAGCCAACGTTCCTGGGGCTTTTTAATGGAGCGCACAGATTAGTGCACCCTCAATAAGGCAGAGACAGCACCAGGATTAACCTTGTTTTAAATATGCCATGTGAGAAAGATTGGTTGACCTTAGTGCGGCCTATGCTTTGGACATACCATCACACTTGATAGAAACTGGCTGTTAATGGACTTCGCAGTGCCAAGAAACACCCTGATGACATATGCTCATGTTTGAGATTAATATTGTTTGCCTTCCAGCACTCACTACTTGCTATAGCTTCAAATTAATTTCCTTCTTTGGCAAGCCGCTTTGGCCTCTGTTCCATTCTCTGAAGCAGAATGCCTTTTTCTCTGAATGCCTATGATCTAATTCTGTGATCTGCTCTGGTTTCACCTACCTCAGTGAGACAAAATCTTTACAGCTTCAGCGGTTTCACTACAACACATGTGTCAAAGCCTCTATTTTGAAGGAGGTATTAAAAAAAAGAATCTTACTTTAATCCAATTCAGAAACTTGCAGATCATATGTTACATAATGTTTGTACAAGCGGTGATCGTGAGCCAAGGTTAGACTTCATCAGGTCGGGAGAGGAAACAGAGGCATTGCAAATAGCGAGGTACCTTTAATCCTCCCCATTAACAGAGTCCATTGCCTGGGATTGGGGCAGTTGGAATCTCTGTTTGAGATGAGCTGTATTTCACGAGAAAATGAAACGGGATGATGGAGATCAGTGACAATATCGGTTGGATAATCATGCCCAAATCACAGCCATCTGCTCTCAATCTCCATCCCGATCTACATGCGCTACCATCAATCCCTCCCCAGCAAATCCCTAAATCCTGACAATCTGTAGCACTCAGCTTAGGACCTATTTTAATCCACCTAGCAAGCCCACATTACTGGACAGGAAGGTACAACATCTCTTGGACCCTGTGTCCATCTAGAAACCAAATTTCTTCCTTCATATCCTAATATGTACTCTTTTTTTAATATATTCACGTCACTGTTTTCTTGTAAGCTTTTGTCTCTTAGATGAAAGAGGTGTAAACTCATTTTTATGTGGTCAAATCTAAACTTAACTGCTGTAAGTCAAGGCAAGTGCGGTTTCATGTTGTCTTCATCATCTGCTTATTTAACAACAACAGGAATAATAATTTGAATATCAGCAATGCAGGGGAAAATGCAAAACGAGAAGTCTTACCGATTACAAGGAGATGCCTTGACAGCAAGCCTGATGTGGGTGGAATATGTTATGTCTTTTTG
>NW_024582449.1:1096743-1242054 GCF_018398535.1 Haplochromis burtoni
GTGGGGGTGGGGGTGGGGGTTCAAATACATATCGAAACTGATGGAAAGTGGATGTCAAGAAATATTACAACACAATTTAGTTTTCCTTTATTAACAGTAAGAGAGGATAAAAAGTGCATCCACCAATACCGCACCAAAGAGAGTATGTGTTACTCTGTCTGTGCACCATTGGAAAGAAAGGGTCCTGGCCTTGTGGCTAAAGGCCAATTTCAGGGACCTGAAATACCAATTGGCTAGCTGTTGAGTTTGATAGGATGAAGAATCCTGATAAATGAAATGCACCTTGACTTTTACTGATGAATCCACTTGGCTGCAAACCTCTACCCCACTACCTATTATTATCTGGAATCTGTGTGTGATTGGTGTGACCGCCATAGAGGTCAGCAACTAATATTTTTCTTTAGCACACCTATAGAGAAAATGTAAGAATGCAAATAATGGACTTTATACTCAATGAAATAACGTAAGTATATATATATATATATATATATGTGTGTGTGTGTGTGTGTGTGTGTCTGTATGTGTGTGTGTAGCGCTATTCTTTTTATAATTGAAATCTCCTGGAGGCTTATTGCAGCTGTATATTTCCTGTCAGTATATGTCTATTCAAAGGACATGGCACAGGACCTCTTCCCACATATTTTATCCTCCTGCTTTCAGAATGAAAGAACTAATCAATACTAGCAAACTTTTTCTGCTTTGTTTACAGTTAGTTCAACTTTTTGGAATTTGAAAAAGCAATTGCTGATTTCAAAGCCTTACTTTAAAATGCTTATTTCTTTGAAAACTAAATAGTTCTGACATTGGGAGTTTTTTGATCAGCATCTACATCTTCTTCATCTGTATGTCTATTGTCATGGAGCATCCCTTAGAACACGCAGTGTGCTAAAGCTGTAGTACATAGCTCGTGTCCTTGCTTAACAAAATAAGTGACTGTCTCATTTAGAGGAGCTTAGATTCTTCACATCTTGTTTTGAGACAATGTAGTCTCAAAGAAACTGGCAAGTACCTATGGCTACCTTTCCAACAATAATACTCCATGAGCAATTGAACTTAAGTAGGATTAGACTGCTGAGAGCAGTCACATTTGTTTATGTAATTCCCGTTAATGGAAGTGTGCTTTCTCAAGTATGAGTCAGGAGCTGTTGTCATACATGAACAGCAGCTGTGAACTTTTACAGACAATCCTTTCCAGAGAATGCAAATGTCCAAATCAGTGAGACATTAAAAAGCCTTTTTTCCTGGTAGCCCTCAATTTAACAGTTTGTGATGGCCTGTTGAGCTCATATGATGAAAGACTATGTTATTGTATAGTGACATTAAATAATTTAGCTAGTAAGGACGTGTCCAGTACATTGTGCATGACTTGAGAAAGGTGTGACTGACAAAATAGTGAGCTGTACATTATAGAACTGAACTGATTGAGGTACAGGCGCTGACTTATGCTATGTTTAAAACAGCCTTTATATAAGTAACAGATTACATATTGAAAAGCCAATCTGCTACTTATGGTTTGCATAATTGCCTAACAAGCAAAAGCCCCCAAGGTTGATCCCATGACTCAAAATCCCTTGGGGTGGCATCAGGAAGGGCATCTGATGTTAAAAAATATGTCAAATCAAATATGTGACACTGATATGTGTATCAATAAAAATATTTTTAAAATGTCATGTTTATCCTGAATCTTTACTTTTGAGACACCAGCTCTTCACTGTGAGTTGGGAGTAGTTAGAGTAATTTGCTATGGCAATAAGTGAAGTAGCAATGTTGTTGGGAGAATTCACTGTGCAGCTCAATATGGATGACTAACGTGCTTTGCTCAACTAGCTATATAGATGCAGTGATCATATCTTTATGCAAGATTGCGGCTTCCTTCATTTAGCATGAGCAGGATTAGATGGAAACGCATACAGAGCCCTCCCCATTTCATGGTACTTGTGGGATGTTGTGGTGAACACATGGAAACAGAGGCTGACGGCATAAATATCTCATTTCTGTCTCAGCATAAATGAGTTCTTTCACAAACTCTCGTAAGCACGATTGAAATTTTAAGTCGACGTCCCTAGGCTGATGCATGCAGCATTTCTTTATTGTCATGCCAAAAGTGTAATCCTCACACACAGTCACACTGAAGTAAGTAAACTGTTACATCATAGGGTCATGGTATGTGTCTTGAATTGTTTATAGGCGTACCGACTGTCATTATGGCTTTTTAGTGGATTTTTACAGGAAACATTCCTGGCATTTTAAAGACAGCAGAATGGTTAAAGCTTTGAACATGTATCTGAAAATGGGTATGAAGACAAAAATGCAGTATAAATGCACCTGAGTTTAGTAAGTAAAGTAAATTTGTATTGCAATGCTACCTACTGACTTACAGGGATTTTGAACATTATCATGTTGGCTGGTTATCAATGTAACAGTTTTATTGCCATCAAGAAATGATTAGTTCTGAATCATAATTTAAAAAGAATAACATCATAGAGCTGCAGCTTTGGCAAAAGATGGATTTTATCGTGTTTTCATTAAGAACTTGTCTTCAGGAGACAAGTGTTGGTGTACAGAAATTGTTGCTTAACAAATTGACTGTTTTGCCCATCATACATTACAGCATGGCTACACAGTCATAGGTGAGCATTTGCAACAACAACTGTTCTTCAGAGAAGATTATCTACAGTTAGCCAAAGAGCCATCCATTTAAGTGACTTTATCGTAACGATGCACACAGTACGGATCTTCAGAGCGAAATGGTAAGAGCTGGGAAATTAATAGCACTCGACAGATACAGGTGTTAGATAGAATCCTAATCTTTGTATTATGTGAAGAGAAGGCATTTTCCCAGATCATAATGTGTGGTGGTATGTGCGGGTAGTTGTGGTAGGCGTTATGGTGGGGGAGGTAGGAATAGAGGGTGGTTGGGAGAAAGATATACCAAAGTGGAACAACCCACTTTGTCACTTTCAAACCAGTAATTTGTAATGGTCGGTTAAATGTTACTTGCTGTTCACTCTGAAGATTCTCTTCTGGGAACAAAAATAGCAGAAAAATTGCAATAAACCATTTATACTCTATGCCTGTTTTACTTGAAAGCAATCAATCCTCAGCTACAGTATGTGTGTGTTTATCTCTCTCTATCTCTCTCTCTTTCTATATATATCTATATCTATATATATCTATATATGTATATACCTATATCTATATATAAATAGTACAAACCACAGGAGAGTGTGAGACTCCCTTACAACTATGGTTCCAACTCTAAATGTTAATTAGCGTTAGTTATAATTAAATTACACAAGGTAAACGACTAAATCAATCTAAAAGTCATACTCTGTCTCAAGCTACTGACTGAGGCATAGACCTGTAATTATATTATTTAATCTATCTGTCTATCTATCTATCTATCTGGAGAGACAGAGAGAGAGAGAGCAAAGGAGTCTTTCAACATCGTTCAACATCACCTTGTGAGGTAGCTGCTTTGCCATGAATGATGGACCAGAGGAGGAGGAGGGGGGTGTGCCTTCTTTTTTTTTCTCTTTCCGATCTGAGACTTGAGTGAGCAGCACCGGAGATTGCATTACCTCCCCATTGGCTGTTTACAAAGCCTAAGTGATAAGAGAAATGAGTTAGTAAATAACTAAGACGTCCCTTTAAGCTCTCTTCCACTGTGCTGGTGTGTGTGTTTGTATGCGTTTGATACACTCATCCACTAAACAGTTCTCAATTAACTGAGTGATTGTTTTCACCAGATTGGCCCCAGTGATTAGCAAGTGCATCCCGAGCCCAAATGTATTTGTGTGTATGCATGCTGTGTTCTTAACAGTTTGATGTCAGAGCACTGATCAAGGTCACGTCAGAGGACAGCCTCATTAGAAGTGTATTTTACATCGTACGTTGCATACCGGTATATTTTACGTCTAATGCTTTCAGTGTTGCCTACCGAGCAGTATCTGTTCATTTTGATTCAATAAACCGTTCACTGGGGCTTACTGATCTGACTTGGATATTGCTGATTATACACTAAAAAAGATCATACATCTTGTATCAGCCTATGAGATTAGGTCACTTAACTGAATAGCTGAAGATACTGTGAAACATCCCCATGGAAAAGCATTTTCAGGCTTTCAATGTCTCCATGCATCATGCAGTTTTCCACTGCTACTGCAACCACATATTATTGGCTCTCTAATTTAAAGCTACCAAGACTGATGGTGGGTTCCAGAAAACATTTTTTTAATTTAGCCTGACGGAGTGCTTTTATATCATCTGCAGTAATTGACATCCATTAGTGGTCTCCTTGCTATCATTGCAATGGTTTTCAGTATCATAACTCTTTCAGCCATATGGTTGGTCTTTTGCGTGCCCTTGAATGGCACAGAGAAATCCCACCCATCATTATCCACTTCCACGTGCTTTGTTTCTTTTTGCATTGAAAAAGCGGTGTAACACAGCTGAAAATCAAAGCGCACCATTTTCTCCTTGCTGCACAGATAAATCTGAGGCACTCAGCATGAAATTAAGAATTGATTATTGTAAGATGATTCTGCTTGGTTAACTCGATTCAGTGGCATTCGCTCTTACAGACTGACACGTCATCCTGTCCCCCGGGCCGTGGCATTAATTCTTTTAAATCTGTGCAGGTGACCTCACTGTTTAAAGATTTACACTGGCGAGATTTTGCTCCTAATGTCCTTGCCAATAAGAGCCTGGAGCTCACTAGTGGCAGCCACAGCTCTTATTGCCTTAACGGATGAAGAAGAAAGGAATCGGCCAGGCAGGCTCTCATACATCTCTTCTACAATTATGGGTTGCTCCCCCATCGTAAACTCTGTTTTTTGTCCTTCTTCATTTTGTTAAAGCTTTGCTTGAGGCATGGGTAATATGAGGAGAATAAACAACTTGTTTTCTGAGATGCACTGCATTGTGGTGGCAGACAGTCTGTGACAGGTATGACAGCAATGTTCTCATGAGTAAAATTTTAAGGACAAAGCTATTGTATCTTTGATGAGTTGTTGTTCCACCCTCACTGTTATGGACTGAGCTTGGAATTTCTTAACAAAGAAGATGCCTCTGTTATGATGAATGACTGCAATCAATGTAAAGCCCCCCCCCCCTAAAAAAAAAAAAGAAAAAATTAACAATCAAAGTTTGTGGTACGAGCATCCAATGCTATGAGCGTTTTAACATTTTCTGACACAGCAGACTAAAAAACGTCCTCACAAAATTATTTCTAAATACATGCACAGTAAACTCACTCAACTATTTCATATGTGTCAGGCTGTGCATGTTTGTTGTCTGCCTGACTCTTAATTTTATATGTCTTCTGGAAACAGATCAGCTCACACCTTGGTCATAATCCTCCACAATGTGTGGTCCAGACAGGAGCTAAAATCTTGAGATAAGGCTCTTGGGGTTACGGACACACACACACACACAGAGGCAATCGTGGAGCCTAACTGGTATCCCACCTTTGCCTCTGTCCCTGTTTCCTTCTTCAACATATCCCCTCGTTAAAGAACCATCTTTAAACTAATCTGAAGAAAATCAGATAATCAGGTTCCACTCTTTAATAAGGCAAAGCAGATAAAAGCTGCCATGCTGACAAGCAATGGGGGATCGGGTAAAGGGGGGACAAAAAGAGCTGCATTGATTAAGATTGTTATTATTTTACCTAGCAGTGATGGCTAGAAACAATTTCCATTTAAGAGAACTGGGATGTGTATAACTCGATGACAATGACGATTTAACCTCATGCATTGTTTTCCCCAGGTGCACTCATTTTTCACATTTCCCAGGCCTACATGCTTTCAACAAAGATCCAGCAGAAATAAAAGAAAGGGAGACTGTCACTCGAGGAATAAAACGGATTCAGTCTTCGATTTTCTTTTGTTCCTTATATGTCTTTTTTCTTTCTTTTTAAGTTAAATACTGGGTGGAGTTTAGGGGGTCTCCCACAGAGGCCACAGACAATCAATAGGAGCTGGCTACAAGTGGGTACTTAATTTATTTTCTGCTTTTTTACTGTCTTCTCTTCCCCATAGTGGATATACTTTGAATCACCGTTCTGATTCGTACTGTATTCATTCTTGTGTTTGCGATGTCTGTTGTCCACTACGTCACCTCCCTTGCCTTCTTTCTGTGTCTTATCGTTTTCCTTTCCTGCAGCTCCACACCTCAGTGCTCCCCAAATTCAGGTTCTGGTTCGCCTGTGGCCAAATGACCACCCATTTGCTATGCTCCCTGATACAATTCCACCCCATGCATTGCCCTGATATTTGTCTGCTCAAGGGCTATGGAGGGGCTCTGTCTGTCATTTAGTTTGACAGCAGTGCATACTTATTTGCCATTCTATTTTGAGGCTTGATTGACGGGCCGACAGCCTTGACATTCTTGCAGGCGTTGCGGAGCCTGTTATTATGCATACATTAACATTCTGATAAACACATGGTCGGCCATTGAGGAAATAATTACATGCCATCACTCTACTGTCTGGGAAGAGTATGCTTTGTTGTGTGTGTATGCACTCACACACGTTCATCTGCGTGTTTCATCTCGTAAATATGATCTCTGTTCCTCTTGTTCCTCCCCATCCATTAATGAGTTCGACAGCAGGCCCTCTGATCTGGAAAGCTCATTGCGTGCTGCAACACACACATATATACAATGTGGAGCAGGGAAATTATTTTACTGCTATTGTTAAATAATCATCATCATTACCATTGCATTAATAATAGAATCTGCAGCATTGATATTGTATTCAGAGGTTTAAACAGTGTGTGTGTTTTAGAAAGAATAAGTTGCAGGCTGACAGGAAGTTGCAGAGAGTTTGCAGAAGGGAAAGTAGAAGTGAAAGCAGAGTCTAAGTTATTCTGAGCAGGTTAGACGAGGCTATTTGAATTACTAGGTTATTCAAATTGTCTGTTATACTTTTATATTCTTTTATTAAGCTCTTAGTAGAGGTTCTTGATTAAAACATTTATTCAACATAGTACATGTAGTTTCAGTTCGGTTATTACACATAAGGATGAGCCTCTGGTCTGGTAAAAGGTCAGAAGTGCAACGGGTGAGATGAGAGGGCATGTAGGGTCAACACATACACACACACACACACATTAGTAGACTCATTTATAGGTGAGAAGTTGGTCATGTTTGTCTCTGGAAAGAGGAACAGCGTCTGGCAGGATGTGGGGCTCGTGTTCCAGACGAGACGAAGACAACGTTCTTTTAAACTGTGTTAAAAGCCATTGTGGTTGCTTTGACGTATGTATATATTCTGTGGGTGACGTACGAAGGGGCGTCAGTAAATCAAACCCTGATGCTATAAAAATCTGTGTATGCTTTGATTAAGTCGAAGATCGATTGCTGTCTGCGTACAGAGTTGTTCTTCCCACACGTGTGTATTCATTAAAATCAATCGTTTGACCAAGATCTTCTGGACCATGGTGGTTTGTACTCTCCTTCCTCAATATTTGAACCTTAACAACAATAAGGAGATGAGTAAGTTTAACCACCAAATTTTAATGGTTTGGTTAAAGTCTAATCTATTGAAACAACAGTGACTACTGCTAGTAATCCCATGATAGTAATATGAAAAACTAGATATTTATAAATTCATTAACATGTAACCTTCAGAAACACAGCAGTGCTAAAGCTGACAGTTGACTCACAATGTTACCTTACCTCACCACAAAGGAGCCACTGGCTAATCATAGATTGGCAAGGGACATACTGTTCAACTTCCCAAAGGCTCCAAGTAGCCACCTAAATCAAATTCACAGCTCAGTGACACAAAGTATCAATCAAGCAGCTTGTATCTGCTGACACCTCTGATCTGACTGATGGGTTGTGGCAGTGAATGATCATCGGAGTCTTAGTGGGTTGTCCTAATCTGCAGAGCTCTGACATTAACTTTGGATATGTTGTTTATGTTTTGGAAAATATAAGCAACTCACCTTTTAGAAAGAAGAGAAACAAGGTAATATTTTGCTGTGCATTTAGTGTTAATGCTAACACCATGTGTCACAGTCATTAGAGCCCCCTAGGCCACCCTGGTAGTTGCTTGAGTCTTGACACTTTTTGAAACAATCATGTCAGCAAATGCAGCATATCCAGCAATTGTAGCCCTCTCAACACACCTTTACAAAACTGTGAAGTAAACAATAAAAAAAAGGCGAAGAGTGCATCTCTGGCAGTTGGTGTCAGATTTTGCTCAAGTCAGCTAAGCTAATTTAGCGATAACTCTTGAATTTTTTTTAATGTACTTGCACCTGCTACCACGTATGTGTGTGTGCGAGTCTTTGCACATCGATTCATTTATGTGTGTGGTTTGCTGTGCTCGAGAGATTAGGATTTGGCTAGTTGGATTCAGATGAACCGTTCACATGAACCACCGCTTCTATAAGAGACCTGCGACTGCCATGAATTTTGATTTTATTGTCGTGCTGAATATTTCTAAGAAGAAAGTCTTCCATAGTCCCCATAGGGAGGCAAAACCTCCTTGGTAAAAGTGCAAATGGCAATACGTAGCATGTCAAGCTGACAAGTAGGACTCACAGGTCCTAAGGGAGCCTTGTTGGTTAACTGCTGTCTACTAAGCACAGTATTTGGAGCAGTTTGACTCCCAAGCTCCTTTTATCTTATGGGCCCCCCATCAGTAAATCAAAGACTGCAAACACTATCTCCCCTTTGTACCCTGAATAGAGCTCAAGCACTCGTGGGAGAAACAGAGCTTACGTGAAAGAATACCTAATGCCCGTGTGCCGACAGGAGCTGCCCAGCACTAGAGCAGAAAGAAAATGAAAAAGCGAAAGCAACGTGATGTGATCGTCAGGCTCTTTTAACACATAGTTCTAGTGAGAGTGGGGCTTTCAATTATTCAACCCTTTTCTTTGCCCTTGAAGTGTACATTCGTCTTGTTTCATTCTCTGTGTGTTAACAAGCAGTGTCTGGCTTGCTCCGGCAAGGATGTGGCTGTCACCACCATTGCACTTCAGTGCTTTTTTTTGGGGTGTGGTGGATAAAAGGCCAAAGTAGAGTGTTGTCGCCAGCTAAAAGCAGCTATGGTGACAAATAAATGGATCTGTTGTTTTTAAAAAATAGTCCTCCAAAACATAATAACAGACCTGAGTATCCAGGCTCTTGAGGTTTGAGACAATAGCTGTGTGTTGTGATAATGGATCTAGCGGGTGGAGTGGGTACACAGATGTAAATTTCAGCGAATGCACGCAAATCGGGCTGTTGAGGTTGGGTAAACATGTGTATTTTATATTTGTTGTGACCATTATTGCTTCATTCTCAAAAAAAAAAATGTAGATTTCATGTTTTGTAACAAAGGTGAACAACAGGTACTGTTGCTAGGTCAGTGAGTACTATTTCAGTGACTTACCAGGAACATAATCTGAGGAATTCTGCATATAGCCAAACCTCCGTCTGTGTTTTCAAGTATTAAATCTGACCGTTTTTAGCTAGTATCTCTATATAGTAAATCTTAACGTAAATGTCAATCACACTAAAGCAGTCAGTGTTAACTACTGTGTATAGCAGAGTATAGAACAGCTTATAGCTTAAAGCAAAGTTTTTTTTTTCCTCTTCTGACCTGGTTTTCAACATTGTCTCAAGGCTGGGTCTTGAACATGTGCCAGCCAGCACAGCTTGAGAGCTTATATTTAGACAAGACTGCCGTCTGCCCCAAAATTACTCATGCTGTGGCTCCCCTGGGATTCCTGTTAGCTCATCCAAGGCTCCTTTCTTCAAAAAGGCAAAGGGGCTGTGACCTTTCCTCACTGCCTGTGGTGTTTGTCCTTTGCATGGTGCCATACCTTGACCTTTTCAGTCTTTTTAGATTTCAGCAGGTAATCAATTAGCTGCTACTTAGATTAACAGTCAAAGGTGAATAAGACTGTGTTGTTATGCCTTTTATGAAATATTGTTTTTAATGATTTCTGTGTCTCTCCTCCCTTGGGTATATGAAATGAACTGAGGTATGAAGTCTCTGTCTAGAACTTTCTCCTTGTTTACGAAGAGAATGAAGTATGTTGCGATTGGGTTTGTCCTTGAAACATTAGAAAGATGAGAAAATGCCTAGAGTGATCTTTAGATTCTTAGCAGACAGAGCGAATTGTGTTTTTCTGCACAGCTGAAAGAATTGGGTGAAAATAAGTAAAAGCAGTCTAAGAAAATGATGGGGATTTCTTCAACTCTGCTGCATTAATTAACCAACTACACTAAGAAAGTTGGAGAAGTCAATGTGGCAAGACTTCTCTAATGAGATTTTCTTTTCAACCTTTCGTACAAACACTCAGGGTTTTGAGATTTTTGTAAACACTCAATTAGGTTGTCAGCTTTTCTGCAGGATTAAAACATGCCCTCTGGTTCAGGAAGTGGACCTCCCTGATGACCAAAAAGCCTGTTTGATGGAGCGTCGACCTTCAGCCTGTAAAGGAGTCTAGCACTGTGTTGGGATGATGAAGCATGATGCTTAAGGCTGCCTCCTCTTGGGTGGCTAGGGCGGCTTGAGCGTTTGCCAGTGATAGTCAAGAATGAAAGTTATTTAGCATGAATAATAGTATGTGGAGGAGGAAGCTCTGGGTGAGTCATAAAGATTCAGGTTTGGCAGGAGGTAAAACAAAGGCACTGCTAGAGTTGATGGGAGATGACAGGTAGGGGGAGACATTAAGGAGGAACCAGCCTGTTGCTGTCAGAAATCACAGGGATAAAATGGAAGCTTCTTCAGTTGAAGCCTGTTAAGAGCTGTGACAAGAGCAAGTGGAGAATAATGGCTTGGACCATCATGTCTTGTTTTCCTAATCAATATATGATGTTGATTGAAATTGATGAAATGTACATCTTCACTAGAGTTAATAGTGAACATCTAAACTTGGCATATATATATATATATATATATATTATTGTTTTCATGTTTGTCCATTTTTGTGCCACTGAGGACAAAATCAGGTGATAAGTCTGCTATATTAGTTTTTATTCATAATCATTTATCTCAACAGGAACTAAAAAAAACAATCAAAATAATGGAATAGCCATCCACCTGAATGGTATTTTGTTTTTTATATTAATAAGCAAGTAGGAATGCACCGACTGAATGGCCAGTTATCGCAATCAGTCCATTTCCAGTCTTCCCAGATATCTCACATATGTCAATTACAAGCTGGTCTGTTTTATGGATATGCCACAGGCACGGGCAACTAACCGTGATCACACTTATAGCCACATGCTAACGTGTTGTTAGCATGGCAGCTCTTCACTATGAGTGAAAACACAAAAGTTTGTCATAGTAAATTGAGAGGGGAACACCATGCAAAAACTCGTAACAACAGCCCTAATCACACACTTATATCACTTCCACCACTGGACATTTTAAGGAAGCTAACAAAGGCTAAAGCTAAAGCTAATCAGTAGTCAGAGCCAACCACAAGCCAGCAACCTTGAAATAATCATCAAAACAGGTAAAGGGAAAAGTATGGAAATGATTGAAGAAAAGAAAAAAGGTCCAACTAAAAGTTAATAGCAGGCCCGTAGCCTCTTTCCCATGCTCCATTCATGCTGGTTGCTGCATTATCTGATAACATTATCTTACATAAAACTGCTAATATATAACATTGCAAATCATATCTATATATCTATATCTATATATAAATATATATGTAGTGAGATGAGCCCCCTTCCTCACTAACTGATAGTTAAGTTTTCTTTTACCACTCTCAGTGCTTCTGTATCTGTCCCTCCTCCCAGTTTCCCAAGGCTTCCTCTAAGGAGTGCACACATCACTTTATCACACTGATGAATCTGGTGGGCTTTTCAAGGAGAGATTGTCTGCCTATAATGCAAAGACAAATGCCCCCTGTCCTTCCTAAGCTGCTTCTTATGTTTAAGGTGATGCAGAGAGACAGGTTGATTAAAAGAAGGTTAAGAGATGCGCTGGGGCCGTCACTCAGCTGGCATGACGGATTGGTGACAAGCAGGTCAAGGGTGTTGCAGCCCAGAGATGGCGGTAGAAGAATGGAAATAGTCCCCCAAGAACACCCACTCACCTACAAACACACATACACACACACACACACTCTCTCTCTCTCTCTCACACACACACACACACACACACACGCATATATTGCACACCAACCTTCCTCTCCCACTTTCCTCTCACTCTGACAGCGCCTCCACAGTTCAGCTGAATTTACGATCGTACAGGTGTTCACAGAGAGACATCTCAGCCATATTTTAATTAAGGCAGGCATTTACTCAGGAACAGTGGCAAAGTCACATAGAGGGGAGCGGGACCTGAAGGGATAAGGATGTTGACCTTTTCTCAGATTGTCTTGTCGGATGATTCCAATTCGCTGTGTTCAGTCAGGTTGAGGTTCACTGTACATGTGTGAAGAGAAAGAAAGCTATGCTTTTGTTTCATACGAGGTTTCAGTAAACTGAAAACAGAAAAAAAAAACCATTAATTTAAAAAAATGATATGCTAGCAAACAGATGCCTCGTTATCATACAGAAAAGCACAGTGAAGAATTTTTTGCACATATTTTGTTTGACCTTGAACATAGCAGTCATAAAAATAGCCCCAGTAAGCAAGAAAGGGAGATCAAGCACTTTCCCCTGTAGCCATTTAACCATGTCTTGACCAGAGATACACACTGTGTGATCACAGTAAAAATTGCAGGTATGCTGAGAACTGCATATGCTGAAAATTTGTTGAAATGCTAGTAAGCATTCTGACAGATTGATTAAATATTAATTTTCAAGTACGGTAAGTAAAAATACATGCCAAGTGGAATTATTTGATTAACCTAATTAAAAGCAAATAATGTAAAGAAATGATGATACTTTTTGAGTAGTGTCGAGATGAAATATTATTTTACATTCATAATCTATGTTACTATTCATAATCCTTATTATTACTGTTGCATCATTTATGATTTATCATTGTTGTCATTTCATTGACACATTTATTGAAACTGGTGAGGTTATATTAAAGTCTGTATTTCAGGTGTTAGCATAAGCACATAATAATCTTTCATTGCAGGTGCAACTGTATTCATGTTATACACATATTGCATAATTAAAGGGTTGAAGCTCGGTCAAGTTAATTAATGGTTTGAAGCTACGGGCAGCGCGATGTCTGGCCGATCAATGGAGCAAAGTTCAGCTATTGAAAGGTTGCCTACATGTTTACAGTATAATTTACTACATGTTGCCTGTGTGCATTCAGCAGCCTGCTGCACTGGAGTTTGCCTGGTAACAGATGACGTAGAGGGGGGTCATGTACTGAGGTTAACAACACAGACACATAGCCTGTCTGGGTAAACTAATTGCAAGTGTTGTGTAAGTCTAGAAAAGTGTAATAACAGGAAGCATCTGGAGGAACAGAGGAAGTAGCAGTTCCTTTTTAGAATATGTCCTTGCTGGAGTTACTGGTCATCATAAGTATAAATATCACACCCATCTATTGTCAGGCGGGAGATGGAGCCTGATGTTTTGCAGAGCCCATTTTCACCACATATATGTGCTTTAATAAAATAATTTGTGTTGACCCACTATGGACTTTCAGTTGTATGTCTCTTCCTCAAAAATTCGAACCGCGACAGCAGTCAAGCAAAGGGTAACTTTAGCAAGATGTTGTTGTTAGGAAGCTCATAACCATAGTCAGCATTGGAGAGCCAAACTGTTTGGACTCAAAAACCTGGATGGCACATTGATGGCCTATGGTCGATCCATTCAGTTCAGTTGTATGTTGTTTTCATCAATTATGAAAGAGCTGAAGTAGCAGTGAGAAAACTGACAGCAAAGCCATGGTTGCTTGGAGGTCTTTTACTTGATCTACATCAACAGATTTTATTTTCATGCAGTAGTTTTTAATTGAACTTCAACCTCACATTAATAATTTTAGAAATTATTTATTTTGATTCTGTTTTTATTTATGACTTTACGTATGAATAGCAGTTTAAGACGTTAGTTTTTTGTATGTATTAGTCACATTGTTTTTATATGAGAGAATGATCCCCAGTGTTTTCCCTACAGTGAGCACAACGCCATATAAAGTTAACACTGGTATCGGCTCTGTGCTCAATATCAACACATACCTTAAGCCAAGCATCCCTTTTCTTTTTCGTAGTACTCTATCACATAAACATGTACTCAGCTGGACTGGTGCTTGCTGGCTGTGAGTTTCAAAGAAGAAAAGTGGAAAATCTTTAGCATGCTAAGTTAAACACTAAGCCAAGGCTACTGTCACTGAGTTGTTTTTCTTTCCAGAGCTAATGTTATTATTGTTGCTGATGTTCTGCAGTTCTGCTGTTTCCTTCCTGTCTTCATAATGCATGAGACTGACTGTGTGCCTGTTATTATTTTGAAAGTGTTGGCCTTGCAACATCAAACACAGTGACTTAAGGGAGAAAGCAGGCAGCACATCCAGCTAGTATAATCTCAGCAGCCATCTGTCTGTCACAGGGCCTCGGGAGGAAAGAGTCAAACCAGACAAAGATGGATTCTTACTTTTTCTCGATTCTAATTCAGATATGTGAGAGTATGCACTGTCAAATCCTTGTTTAGCACCTGAGAATTACACAGCAAAGTCAGTCTATTGACTGGTGAGAGTTTATCTGAGATTTCCATCTTTTCTTTGTCTAATAGTATTTACTATACAGAATTTTTCTCAGCTAGGTTAAATTCAAAGGGAACCTGTGACTGTGTTTAAGAGCTAAGTTTTACATGCGTGAGGGCATAAGAACCGGTCCCCCTCTGTTCACAGCATCTCAAGCGGCCACAACAATGTCACATTGGCCTGGCTATAACACTAGCAACATGAGGCTGAACATCTGTGAATTCCCATGTTTTACTGTGGGCAAAGTTCTATTTCCATTTCATTCTGAAATAGGAAAGGTGAGAAAAAAGATTCATCTTTCCATTTCTTTTTTCTTTTTTTCGCCTCTCCCAGTGGCATCTTAGGTATGCTTATCTGAAGCAGCAGATGCACAGAGCTCATGGGACCTCATCAGAAACATTCTGTGAAGGCATACCCACTGCCAGTGAACTGTTGCCTCCTTTCCTGCTCTATTCTTTCGAGCCCTCTAACCTCTAGCCTTCTGGGCCAAGAGACAGGAACACCAATATCCTAAACTCAGGATGAAGCTAATGTCACATGTAGTGAAGTGACAACTTTCCTCATGTGGGAAAGTTCCCATCTCCACTCAATATTTCCCCCCCCCCTCAAGAGTAAATGCATAGCAATTGGTACCTCAAGAGATCTTGTCTTTTTCAATGTGTGAGCTTGTGCTCTCAAATAACATATTGGCAAGCTTAAAAAGTCACAGCAGTGTGTATCATGAGTTGGAGGGGTAGTAGAGTTTTAACTCTCATAACTTCCATCCAAAAGACTGGAGTTTACATCCCCTGTAGAAGCTCTATTTACTTTGTATACGGCTTGGTTAGGTTTACATAACCAAATTACAGGAAAATTTTCTTAAGCATGGGTTTGTAGGGAGTTTTATCGCATTTGCAACATGCTTGCTCTCCACTTTATTCGTTATGACAGTGATAACTCTTGATACTGTGACATCAGCAGAGAACATCTGGTTTACGTTTTATCTTTTTCAGATGCTGTAGGACTTCTTTAAAACTCTTCCAGACTACCCTGCTTATTGAAAAATGACACTAAAAATGGCATGCTAAGATCATATGCACAAGGGTGTGTTTTAATACATTACACTACAGTTGCTTGACAAATGTGTCTTCAAAGAAAAAAACTGTATATATATTCCATCGTACTGCATTAGGTTTAAACTAAACCCACAAAATGTGTTAAATAGGGTTTGGAGTAGGCTTGTTGCCGCATGCTGCTGATTTTTCGTGCCAGGAAGGTCGAAGCTAAATTAGAGCACCAATCTGCTCAGCTACAGCCTTTATTTTTTTTTTTACACTATGAGATATCTTATCTTATTTTATCCTGTCGTGACAGCCTCTGGAAACTATCTTTAGAGTGCTTTGCTCCTAAAACTCATAGTAATAATATTATTTTGTTTATTTAATATGTTTGGGCACTACTATAGCGATAGGACAGATCTTGTGTGTAAACTCTGTAGTCACCAGTGGCCATAAAGAATAAAAGGGAACAAGCAAGTTTAATATTGGTCTGCCTGGATACAGGATAAGGTATATGCAAATCCACCAACATCTTCTAAAACTTCCCATACAACTAAACAAGTGAAATCTGATAAAGGAGACAAGTTAGATAGACTTTCACTTAGAAGTTTAGGGTTTGACTCTTCTGTCGAATATTTTCACTTCTTTCTATTCTTATACCTGCTCTCATATCTTCACTAGGTTTTATATTTTGGGCATTGCACTGAAGTTTTGTTTACATTTGTTGTTCTCCCTGATTCTTTTGTGAGGTTCTGGCACAAAGGGTTAGGTGTTTTTTTCAACACCTGACACTACTTGATTTGGTTCAGGGCAAACACTTGTGTTTTTGGTATAAAAGGAAAAAAAAATAGACTCTTTACTAACAAAGAATCTGCTCTTCCATTGTCTGGTTAGCCTTGGCGCAAACGTTGCCTCGCCTAATATATAATTGACTGCCTGAAAGGGAGAGACATTAAGAAAGCAAGAAGGTAAATGTAGAAGACAGAAAGTGATTTCGGTCACAAATGCTAAACATGTCATTAAAGACAGTTTAGTTATATGGAAACATACAATTTAGGATGTTTTACCCCCAAATTTAGCTCATTGGCTTGGGAGAAATTGTTTTTGTGTTTAACTGTATTCATGTATATGTTTGCTTTATATTTAATAAATTTATTCTGTCTCATCTACAGCATTAAGGATGAACTTAAAAAAAGAACTCCAAATGAACTCACCAAATGTTTCCAACAGATGAAAATGCATTGCCAGATTTCAGATGAGTTCAACTGCTCCCTATTATCTGCGCTTCCTCTTTGGATTTGCATTTTTAATTATCAAATCAAACAAGATCTCCAGATTATGAAACTGCACATATTATTCCAAAAGCTTTAGTTGTGATAGGGAAACAGTGGCATTTTTTATCTCACTGTGAGCCATTGTGTTCAGTAAATCTCTGAACTCTCTCTTCCCTTTATCAGAAAACTGCAGGTATACAGTTCATACTGTATGTCAGTGCAGGCCAGAGAGTATTTAAATGCTCAGAGGTGAGAACATTGTTTGCCGCAATTACGCAGCACTTCAGCGGGACTTGTCCGATCTCAGCCTACCGGCACAGCGTGGCGGTAATTGTTTAATCGAAAGGCTATTTACTTTTCCATTTCATTTAACAATGTTGTCTTAAATAAAAAAGAAAGAACCGTGACAACAACCTGAAAACATTTTCATGATCAGGTGCAGAACATAACCACTGCAATAATTTTACCAACGAAGCAAATATTCAGTCAAAAATTCATCACGACCATTATCAAGGTCATCTGAGCATCCACTTTTTTTCTGCAAAATGTCACAGTCATACCTGATTTAAGTGTTTTGCTCTTCTTTTTCTGAATATGTTTGTGTTTCCAGTGACCTTAATGATCTAAACTCACCCTTTAGCCTTTAAGGAGACAACTGAACCAAAAATTAAGATTTGTACCTGTGATGTGTGTGTTTGCGGTTTAATACGAAAAACAAAGAAAACTACAAAACCTTGGAATTGGAACCAGGGGGAAAACAAAAGGATGCCAAGGCTGATTTCCAACCTTTAGACACTTGATTACAATTGATCCCAGTGAGGTCTACAGTTGAAACATCTGCAACAGTAATTGTTTACCCACTGTGCGTGTGTGTGCGTGTGTGTGTATGTGTGTGCGTGTGTGTGTATCTGCAAAAGCGTTCCCTAAAGAGCCTTTCCCACTTAGAACAAGCAAGAGTCTTAATTGCTGAAAATGTTGTGCCGCGCTGCACAGGACTTGTTTAGACATTCTGCTTCTCTGGCAGGTGCTAATTGATCCACCTCTGAAAGGTTTCTGACTTAATAAAAAGGAGGAAAGAAAGAAAGCAAAAACTTGTTACTGTTGGAGGCACAAACTTCTTTTAATTAAAATGTGACTTTTCTGGAGTTCTGCCATTACTAAAAACAAATGGTGTTAAATTCTAAGTACTAAATGATGACATTCAGCTCCTTTGATGTTTTTCACCCCTCTGAAACAGGCAGCTCTACTTGCATGCTTTTAAAGCTTTTCCAATACGCACAGGTGGATGTAAAGGCTATAGAAAACAGACCTATTTAATGCAGTTCCACACAATTATCACCTCAGGACTCTTCTGTGTTAAATACATCAAGTTGTCACTCAGGGACATTGTGCAAAACCGAATGTTTAATCTACATGGTATTTGTTGTTTTTTGCAGTTTAACAAGCTCCATTTATATCCCATTCCACTTTCCAATAAGCTTAGAAATTTGTCATTGTGGGTTTTCCATATAATATGTTCCTTTGTATTTCTTTTAATTAGATTATTTCTAAATTGCAGATTACATGACTCAACAATCCATTCATCCCAAACTTAACCCTGTTAGACTGCCAGGCGACTTCCACATCCACTGCTTACTTAATCCACTATCAAGTTCATATTTTCAGAAACAACTGGAGGATCAACAAATCCAGTCCACACAAAGCCCTTGGAAGGTGGGCAGCTGTAGAGCTTGTATTTGCAGAAGGTGAAGCTTAATGGAAGCTGGGGAAGGGGAAGTAGGAAAGCTGTACTTGAGATAGGGCCAAGGAGGAGTTGTCAGCTTTGATTTATTAAGTGCAGCTCCTGCTCTGACTGCTGGTAACTTGTCAGTCCCCACATAATGGATGGGGCTCACAGCTCACTGCTCCATGATTGGCTTTTTTTTCCCTTTTTTCTCCTCCTTTCCCTGGACCCTGTCCGTCGGGCCTCTCATCCATCGCTATCTTGCTCCCATTTCTAATTAATTTGTTATTCACAATCTCCGCTACTTTTCCCGTTTGCTCGGGTGCAGAGGACCCAGCAGGCCACTCTTTTTCTCACTGTCTCACTCCACTCTGCATCGCTCATTCAGTATTCTCATTCGTGTTTGACAATGCCTCCCTGCAGTGTCAGAGTTGGCAAATGACTACTTTCCTTCCAATACCATTCTTCTAACACGGTGTCGGTCCACAGCAATACAACTGTGCTCATCATTCACTCACCGGAGATGCCTGGAAGTTTTTGTCTCCATCCTTCAAAAGCCAGTCAGTAAAAGAGCTTTACAGAGCCTGCTCGCTAAACTTATCCCGCGTGGGTTCGGTAGTCTGCAAATACGTGACGGGCCTCTTTAGCTCTTTTGTGTGCTAAATGTACCTAGAGTGAATCATTTTTGGTCATTATGCTAAGAGCTCTCTATAATTTCATACATGGATCCGAGGAATAAAGAACATATTGATGCTGAAGTAGAAAAAAAACACAGTGACAGAAAAAGTGCTTTTGAAATAGATTTTTTTTTTCAGTTCTACAACCCTACAATTCAAGAGAACACACTCTTGGGGAAGCTTAAGTTTAGCCTATCATGCAAAATGCAGCGCGCAGCGTTGGCATGCTCGGCCTCACAATTCTTGTCAACTCACGTACCGGATGCGCGTAAACAAATACGAGACATATAAAAATAGATGAGACAATGTAGTCCACTTTATTTGGAATAACATTAAACCAAAGCGATAGCAGCAACTGTCGAGGATGACTAATGTTGTTTGTCTTGTAAACAGTCAGCCACAAAAAATAGGAAGAAAGTATCTTTTTTATGCTCTGTGAAGCAATCACAGCTTGGGGTGGTCTTAGTTTTTAAGACAAAGCTTTCAAATGCATGTGCATAACGCATCCGCGACAAACAAAAGAAGGATGGGGGGGAAAAAGCCACATGCACAAGATGTAGAGTTTGAGGTAAACCTCTGTGATGTTTATGCTATGACCCTTGCACTGAGCTCATGATCAAAGTGGCACACACACACGTTGCGCACACACAAACATCACACCCAGCATGAGCCGTGCTGCCCTGCGGTGGACCCGTCCACCGCAATCCCTCACATCGCCGTCTTGTGCGATTAGCTTTGTCTTTGGCCAGATGCAGTGCAGCGGGCCTGGAGGATCTAACACTGTGTGGAGCTATTACTCAAAAACAATCAGTCACAACCCACTCTGATTTCATGTTTTCTCTCTCGTTTGTACTTCAACCGCTTCGCTAGATCTGAGCACAGCGGGATGGCTTCTTCTGAATTTACAAGTGTTTTTTTAAGGATTTTTTTACGTAATATATATTATATTATACACACAAAGACAAATTCATTACTCTGAATGCTAAATGTCATGCTATGCTTTCGCCCATTTATCAAACTGCCTCCAAGAGTGTGACAGAATTTATTTAAGAAAGTAAGCCTCTTGCAGTGGTAAGCATCTTGGCCTATCGTGCCCGTTTCCTCTGTGTTTTGGGTTCAGATCACCATTCTGCTCTACCAGTGTAGTGACTGCTTTGCCTGGCTCAGTTCTTTTATTGCGTTGCCATGAGCGACAAAGTAAGACAGACAAACATGTCTTACTTTGTGATTGATAGAAGTCATCTCATATTTCAAACTTTCATTTTAACATTTAATTGTAAGCCAGCCTCTTATCAGTCAACTTAAAATCAAGGGTCCTGGATTTATGTTAAAAATAAATAAATAAAAATAACTGGAGCCAAACAGCTGAGCCAATAAATAAATAAATAAATAATAATGTGATGCTCCATTTAAGTCACTTTACTCTGAGGGACTCTTGAGGGACAGTGGGTACAGAACAGCATGAAATGCTTTCATTAAAGTGGTGTGCTACCATTTGAAAAGTTGCGTTTTATGCTCTTTATGCTAAGATTAAATGTTGCACTGGTGTGTCAGCTGAGCTCTCTCCTGGAGTGGGGGGAACAAAATGCTTGGAAAGAACTTAGTTTTGTAGAAGGAAAAATTAAGTTGGGAAAATCCAAGAAATTCGCTTGTTTACGCTTAATGTCTAAGAGTGAAGGATAGAGGTGTAGGGGCATAAACAACAAACAGTGAAAAGCAGCCTCAAAAGACTGCTTGATGGGTCACAGCATAATATGTTGTGCAGGGTTTATTGCAGAAATGTAAAGTGTGTGTGCGGGCGTGCGCGTGTGAGGGGCGGGACAATGTGACGGCGTAAACAAATAGAGGTGTCATTATCTGACAGGTCTGGACCTCAAAGGAAGCGGGTGATTTTATTTATTTCTTTTTTTTTGTAACAAGACAGAGGTATTGATTTAAATAGCTCTACCCTGCACCTAATGGGTTGTGTCATTTGATGCCACCTCTGCTGCATCCTCAATCTGTCTATTACCTGTCAAGCATGGCGTGAGGGTGCATGCCGTTATTTGTGTGATTTATAAAGAATTTCATTAAAAGGACAGTTTGTCATTCACGAGCACCCGGGAACTACGCTGATGTGTTAAGTTAAAAAAGAAGAGAATGGCGAGGAGGAAATGGAGGAGGGGGAAACAAAACAAGTGATGGGATGGAAATGGTCTAGCATTTATATAGCACTTTTCTGTTCTTACCGACCACTTAAAGTGCTTCAGACTACAAGCCACATTTAACCATACATTCATAGGGTACTTTATTCTGTACACTTTAAGTACTTTATCTACATCTGATCTGAATGTAAAATAACTGACTAACCTAAAATTTGTGCATTCGGGCTGTGGGAGGAATCCAGTGTACCTGGATTCACCTCCACTGGCACAGGGAGAGCATGCAAACTCCACAGAGAAAGGTCCTAGCTGGGATTTAAAACAGGAGGTGATCTTCAAACCACTGTGCCACCATGATGCACACAGAGAAGTTCATTGATGAAACAAGGAACAAGGAATTAGGAATGGTTTTTTTTATGTTACTGAAGATGAAGGGTTTAAAAAAAAGTCAGGTATCAGGTACTCATCCCATTCATGTTACTATTAGAACACTCATAGTTCACACAGTATCAACATCCTCTCTCTACAATAACAAAAACTATTATTTCCTCCTCTCACTCTGAATAGACTGCATTTGTTAGTGTATGTTTAATAGTCAACGGCAGCTCCAACCTTAAAATACACACACACAAGACCACACATTCTCACAACCACACACTGACACAAACACAAAGTATGAGCAGTGCAATGCCATTCCCTCTGATGTAGGCCTTTTCTGACTTGTGAAGGTCAGTGTACGAATTGCAAAACACATATTGCTTAGTAGCTTTTTGAGGGCTGCCAGTAACTTATTTGTTTGCTTTCTTTTATCCTCTACAAAAAAAAAAAAAAATCTGTGTGAATAGGCACATCCACACAAACTCACTTTCCGCACCAGATGTGGCAAAAACACTGCCGGTGTGGGTAGGTGTTAGAAATAAGCCGGTTGAACCAAATTGCACCACTTGAAACATTCACCTTAGCTGACACACACGGCCTCTGGGGCTTTTTGTTCAATTAGCACCAGTTGCCAATTTGGGAAGACTTTGTTGACTTCCATAATCTTCTTTATTCATTAAATGCAGATGCAGATCTTCCACTGGCTTCTGAAAGATGACTTTTTTAGCCATTATGCTGACTTTTCTAGAGACAGACAGAATTTACCCAGCTCTCTACCTCAAAGTATGTGATATCTGATTGAGCCAATCTGGGAATAACACAAGTAATTGCCCAGAGAAGCAGTAGTGAGCGGTACCCTCCACCCATGCCACACAACATGCACAAACAAACCAAGCAGAATAATTTCAAATAATGAGAATGAGCCTGATGCTTACTATCACCTGCTGTGTGCCACGTCTTAGAAATGGCAGATTTAGGCAATAAATCTCACAAAACTGTCAAGATTTCATCTACGTATTTAGAGTTTTACTGAACTCCTTTGGACAGTATGCATTCCGCATATGCATCATACTTCTAACAGCTGCACATCATGCCAGCCTACGCTAGACCATCATCACTGCTTCTAGCCCATTTCCCCAGTCAACCTGTTAGCCAGAACGGCAGCAGCAGTTACAGCCCATGTGGTTTGAACATCCAATATGTTAGAGCCTCGGCTGATAAAAGGGAAATGCAGCAGGGACATCTGCAGAAAAGAGGCAAAGCTGGATTACTTTCAAGATCTGAGCAAAACTCCAACTTGATTAAGTGGGAGAGGTAGGTGCATGCGACATGGCAGGATGTCTCTTCAAAATCACTGAGATTGGTCAAGTAAAAAAAAAAAGAACAGAAAAAAGTCAATATATACTTGACGTATAGCCTGCATGGCAAACACTTCCCAGAATATAATATAGTTTCTTTGCGCATTGTGCGCTTTCATTTGCTTGAGATACATATTAAACATATTACAGTGTGAGGTCACAGATCATTTATCATCAGCGGGATGGCCAGATGAAATTGGTGGGCTAAACCTTTGCTTTTCATAAGTCATTGTAAGTTTTACTGGCTTACTGCCAAAAACGGCTCATACAGCATGCTAACTGATGATGCGCCATGCCTTAATGCATTTTAGAGAGACAGTTCCAAAAAACGTAAGCAACAATTTCTTCAGTAAAACTCCAGTGTGCTGCCATCTATCTCATTAAGTTATCGTCCAACCAGTAACTGGTCTAATAAAAAAAAAAATGAGCCAGAGTTCCAGGTAATTTCTTTTGCTTTCAGTTGCCTCTTCATGCGTTCAGGGGCCTTATATTTTGATCAGCACTTTCTACTCAAATGATTTCACAGCATATGACATATTTACTTTCTGTTAGTAAGATCTACTGATTGACCTTTTTAAAATCAACTAAAACAGTTCCTTTTCTTAGGATACTGTTTTTTAATAGCTTTTGTTGTATTTCTCCTTCTGCTGCTAGCTTATAGCATATGCAATATCTGTAGCAGGATGTTGGATGACAGCAAACAAATGCCTTTCATGGCCAAGAGGTTAATCTTGGTACACTAACAGCTCTCTATGGGCTAGATTCCTGCAGCCCTGGTGAAACTTCCAATAACATAGAGGTTGCTGATGACACTGTATTCAGTTTACAATACAGAGGTACTGGAATTAATCAGAGGGGGATAAAAGATGTCCCATGTCCTATTGCTCGCCGCTTGTCCTTGACTAGACTTTCTGTTCTCCGTGATTGCCTAGTGTTTTCATCAGGCCACTTTCTATTTATCACAATAATTCGGTGGCATTTTCCTTGTACGGTCAGCAACTATCAGCACCTTGGTGTTGCAAAGCAAATTATCTCCAAGTCCTCTGGAGTTGGGATTTTGCTGCTTTGGTGTTATCTCCAGCATTCAATCTTACGTATTTATGAGGAAATTTATGGGAAAGGGCATTCTGTTGTGTGCTTATTAAACAGTAATGTAGGAGTGGGAAAGTAGAGTTACTTTCTTTTGTTTCTTCATTATTTTATATTAGTATTATATCAGATTTGTTTGTAGTTGTTAGTCAGAAGGCTACATGTGAATCGGATTGATTTCACCATGGTACATCTTAAAAGAAACATCGATTATACTTTCATTTCCTTTTTTATTTCTTTATTATAATTATTTCTTTTTGTCATGACCAAACTCAGTGAGTCACACTGATTACCAGCATTTCTATGCTTTTCCCCTCTGTATGCTTTCTGTCTTGGATCCCTTCTCATCTTTCTTCTTCTCTTGCTCACTTGTTTGCCAGCCCTCGTTTATCTCGACAATCCAATAATTTATACTTAGAAACGACTGGGCCAAGGGAAGCAGCAGAGGGTGAGCCAAAAGAGCTAGCGATAGTGGCTAATTAGCTACAGCTGCTGATGGGACTGCTCCTCGCCGCCTGCCAGAGGAGCCTTGATAAAATTGTTATCAAATGCAATCAGAAAAGTCGAAGCCATTTTTCACCACTGCATTAGGATCTCGGGCAAATTGGAGACAGTGGGTGGTGAGAAGGATGGGATATGAAAGGGAAGTTCTATATGAATGTTTTCTGTATAGGTATGTGGGAGGGTGGGTGTACCAGGAAAGCAGGTATGCTTCATCACAATGTGCAGTATGTAGGGAGAGGGAGACACATGGGACCCGTGTGTGTGTGTGGTGTGAGAGCGCTTATATATATGTTCCTAGTTTCACTGCACAGGTGAACCATTTCTAACTAAATGAGGCGACAGAGTAGGGCAGCGACAAGCACCCAGGAGAACACTTTTCATCTTACCATCTCTGCACTGAGCTTGCTTTTACATTCACCATTGTGTACCTCATCACTGTGTCTAAGTGTTACTACAGCAGATGGAGCATCACTCTATCTGCAGCATGTGTGGGTCGAGTGTATGCTGCACATTATGTCTGTAATGTGTTATTTTATTGTAATCTTTAAACCTATACAGTTAATGTCCATAAAGCTGCAATTCTCTAATAGTTAGGAAAAGTTAGTTGTATATATCGCAGCAGGGCTTCTTTCTCTTCAGACACAGCTATAAATAGAGTCACTGCACAGGGAGACACAGGCAGTGAGTGTTGTATCATAGATAGCAGCACGAACAGCATGTTGTTGGTGTATGTTGTGCTCTGAGGTATAACGAGGCAACGCTGCATGTGACAAACTGTATCAGGTAATTTATGCACCTACAGTCGGTAGGCGTGCACCACTCGTTTGTGGCTTTTGTGCTTTCATTTTGTGTTAACTCTGGTCAAATGGATTCGCTTTGCCGCCGCCTCCGCGTTAATGTCTGCATCCTCACTTGTTTTGAAATCAGACTCTGGCTTTTTGGTATAGTTGCAGATTGTTCCAATTCTTGAAGAATATGTGCATGTTTGTATCTATATGCCTGAAAGTGTGTGTATGTCTGTAGGATCTTTCCCAGGTGTTTACCCTGGCTTTAGGTCTTGGTCTAGGGAGGGTTGCAAAGGCCAGCTTGCTGGCAGCAGCTGGAGAGTGTCAGCAGATGTGAATTGTCAAGCGTTCTGTTTGGTTCATTAGCTGCTCTTCCACTTGCACTAAACACAGCTGTTGCCTGGCCCACAGAGCAAAGGGGAATGTTTCTGTGTGTGTGTGTTTGTGTGTGCATAGATGTGTGGGGCTGTGAGTAAAAAAGGGTGGATTAAAAAAAGGAGACGTAATCAGGTTGAATTTATTTGTATGTAGATGTACATGTGCATTTCGAATCAGTATTGATAGAAAAAGTTTGTTTTTCCATCTCTCAGTCACCTCGGTATATTACAGCATGTCATATTTCCTTCTCTATATTGCTTCAATGTTTTCTCTGCCAACTGTTCCGTCAGCTAACGAGCCAAACTATAGTTTTATAGTTTATCCCCCCACCCCATCTGTCAAGGAAAAAGTTTTGCAGCACAGCAGTATGTTGCTGTGTGTGATCTCTTTCAGTATGATTTGTAATGCAGGAAATTCAATGCACATTATTATTATCTGCAAATGAGAATCTATAGTTTTTTATACAGTAAATTCAGAAAAAATATGGAGTTGATGAGTACTAGAGGGTTATATCCACATTGATTCTTCATATTCTTGTCTGCTCAAGGTATATGAGTGTAAACCCATTAAAGGTGGATTACAAAGAGATGTATATATGTCTGGATTTGGCCATAGGCACTGCAATTTTATGTGTTTTTCTTGATTGGTTTTGCAAAGCTTGCATCTGACAGATAAATTAGTACAAACTGTCCCGTAATTCTTCTGTACCTCTGAGATCAGAAAGAAGCCCTAGCATATTAGCAATTAAAAAAAAAGCCTTGATATGTTCGAGGTTTCTTCCTGTTAAAAGGGACTTTTTCCTTCCCACTTCCACCAGGTGCTTTCTCTTAGGGGGTCGTCTTTTCTCTTTATTATTGGGAGAGTTTTTATCTTACAATGTAAAACACCAACTGTTGTTGGTGACTTTTTTTTCAATAAAGTCTGTACCTATTACAGATTTAGTCTAACATTTTTCTCGAAAAGGTATTTACATGCTCATAATAACAGCAATAATAAATGTTGGTGCATCTATTTTAACCTTTTTTTTCTTGGTGGTAATTAAAAACAGCATAATGCTAGACTCACACGTCTCTACTTATACAACTATTATTACTCTCATCATTTATTTCTGATATTGTTTAGCTGCAGCACCATTGTCCTGCCTGGCCCGAGCCTGGTCGTGTACAATATGCATGCAGCTTGCTGTATGCTCTGAATAAATATTTATTCAGAGCCAAGGTCTGCTGTAATTAACAGGAAGGCAGCTGGAGAAATTCTATTATGCTTTTCCCTGGAGTCACCAGCAGCTCTGTAAGTCTCAGGTCAGCTGGTCTGGTTATGGAGATGTCTCATTCACACATTTCAACACTGCGTGTGTGATACACGGCCATGAATATGTATGCATCTGAATGCATGTGTGTGCAAATGTTGGCAGAAATCTGATACAGTGCAAGCGGGTTAACAAATGTTATAACTGCATTAGACGGGTATTGTCTCTGCTGCAGTCTAATTGGGAACAGTGCCGTGTTTAGTAGACAATGCTTGAGATATAAAATCAATTATAAACTTAAAGTCTGCCAAAAATATGTAAATAAGAGAGAAAAAAGGTGTGCATGGCACTGGTGAAATAAAACAGGAAGAAATTAGAGCTGAAAATAAAGCAATGATTGTTTTTAAAGAAACATATTTTTAGCACTGTGGACCTTTAAAAATGAAAGGAAAAAAAAGATGTGGCAGTGTTAAGTTGAAAAAGTACAGAGCAGGGGAGGATGGATGAAGTAAGAGCACTAGGTTAGTATCCGGAAAGAGGTACACAGAGGGTCTTCAGTACTGGCAATGCAAAGCTCCCACCTACCCGCCCCACCTTGCCCCTGTTTTAATGAAATCCCTCCAGCTTAATTAGGTGAAAAAGCACAAGATGTTTATGAAGCATTCTAGGCAGCCAGTGACAGCCACTAAAGAGCCATTGACTGCAAAAGCGGTGACAGGGTGGATCGACATGCTCACAGAAGAATACGCCATGAGGGTATTTATCCTGAACCTGCAGAGCTTGCATAGATGACATCTTAATAAGCTGAGCACTATGATACATTTTTAACAGAGCCAGTCAGGCTCTCTGGAGGACTGTGCACCAGTGCCCACATCTAATTGGGTTTTCACCTCCTCCAGCATCATTGTAGCGTTACGTTATTGTTGTATGAAGTTATATGAATATCCCCAACCACTTTACTGAGGATTGTCCAGCCATGAAACCTTACTTTGTTTTTGTTTTTTGCTCTTTACGTCATGCACTTCATTTGACTTGCTTTCACTCAAGTTTCAATGACATCACCTACCAAGAGAAAACTCGAAAAAGGAAAAAATGAAAACTTGCAAGAGCTTCTTTTTGGTGTTTTGTGAAAATGCATTATAAGAATCTGAAATGAACACTAAATGAAATGAAAACTAATTAAATTGTTTATCTGTTAATTGCTTTGGTGTAGTATGAATGGAAGTTGCGGCAGTCTTTATGAAAAAGCTAGAAAACTAATGAAAATACAGTTAAAGTCGATGTAAGCCTTCATATTTTCTGAAGCTGTTTAGTGGAGTCTTTGCCGGGCCGATCCAGCCCTCAGTACTTATGTTTGACATCCCTGATTTCGATTGTGATTTTCTTTTAGAGGCAAGCACTATCCAACTGCAGGTAAAGAAGCAATATATCATGAATCTGAATATATGGTTTGAACTTTAAACTTTATACATTTTCTCACCACCTTTACTCTCTCAAAACAAGAAGTGGTTCTGAAAACGGCGTATTGGTGCGGCTCAGCGGCATTCTCAAATGTGCCGGACTTGTGCCAGAGCTGGCACTGCTGTCAGTGTCTCTCCCCCCAGCGAGCCACAATGACGAGGAGCACAGCTTTGATGTTTTCATTCACACAGCTTTTGTTTACATGTTTACTATTTCTGGCCGTGCACATCACGTCAAGAGACACTGCTGCGGCAGTGTGCATGAAAACAACAACAACAAAAACCCAGGACAGTGGAACAGAGTCAAGCAAAATAAATAAATAAATAAAAATCAAATAAATAGCTATCATTATTTTATATATTTATCTCCTTCGGGGCTAAACAGCACAATTGTGCTCTCCGTGCTTCCCCAAATTGTACCGTCCTTATGAGAGAGGAGTGTGGGAGTTGGATCTCTGGAGACCTGGTGGTTGAGGCACGAGGGGGAACTATGTTCAGCCTGCATGAGCTGCCAGTGAATCTGTTAATTAAGCATGCTAATGGTTGTAATTGTAGCTGGTGGTGAACCCAGCTGTTGAGGTAAATGCTAGGTTTAGCCCACTGGTTGTCAAGATTCAACTTTATGTGTGCGCGTGCGCGTGTGCGTGCATTAAGTACAGGCACACATATATTTTATGCATGAGCGAAGGAAGGGATAAGGTAGAGAGCGAGAGTAAAAGCAAGAAGGACTGAGCCAGAGGGAGAATGGCCTGGCCGCAGAGCGGGGAGGAGGTGAGAAGTGAGCGAGAGGCACAAAGTCTGACGTGATAGAAAGTCAAAGGAGAAAGATGGGCTTTCTAACCTCTTGGCTTCTCGTGTTCCACTCGGCATTGGATGTCGTTTTTGCAGCTGCTCCCTGCAAAATATCCAATAGGTGCTTGCTCTCTGCCCGTGGTTTAGGGTGCCGAGGTTGTGGCTAATGTCAGGCTAATGCTGATCTAACCCCAGCTGGCAGCAGGTGTGCACTGGCAGCTCAGACAGGTGTAGAGCCAGTCTTTACCCTCGCTCATCTTGTCAAATGTTCATTCCAAGTGCCTGTCTGTGTCCATTTTTTTCTTCTATTTTTTTTGGGGGGGGGCACATATTGGTGCATCAATTAGGTCGAACATTAAGAAAGCACTTAATGTAATTCATTAGCGATGTGTGCTCAGCTTTCTCTTTGAAATTGCGTAGAATATCAGGAGATTTTTTGGTCTCTGTTGAAAAAATGTGTATACAAAAAAGAAAGATGATAATGGCGCCAAATGCAGAGACATCTCTTGACAGAAGAGTCCTCTCAAGGGTAAAAAAAAAAGGCCATTTAGCAGGGTGACAGTGCTTAAGTATATAATACTCAAAGTACAAATTAGATTGAAAAAAGCAAAAAACAAAAAAACAGTTCCAATTCGAGATATTCCTTATGTTATTAGTGGACTGGATCTAATCAAGGTGCTGTTGTGGAAAACCTAGTTAAGATTTTGTAATCATTGCATGTCAGCTGATCATGTTTTGTTCAATATTATGACCACAGTGGTATTGTCAACCCATAACTCGGGACGTCTTGAAGGTTTCGTCTGACCAAGTGTCGTCCTTGCAGATAGTCATTCAAATCCATCAACTATTCAGGCTCTTGTGTATTCTTTGTATTCTGTGTATATTTTATCATCAGGACCATTAAGAACGTCTGATGAGGCAGTTATGTAATCTGTATAGGCATTTAGCTACATCGGTAATCCGGGCAACAGTAGGTGAACTCTTTGGTGCTCAGAGGATTTACACATATGGCATTTGACATTTTTCAGCTCTCAGTCCTTAACAGAATAGCCAGAAATCTTTCATCCTGAAGCCAAAAGTGAAGAAAAATAGCCGTTTGTGTTGAACTTTAATTAATCATTAATTGGAAGGCACATTCTCGCCCTTTTTGAACATTGGTCTAAAAGTGAACCTGCCCCACGCTGCATAAAGAAGCATGTTTCATTTATACCCAGTGGTGAGAGGGGTAATCAGTGTGAGCCCAGCTGTCTGGGCTCCAATGTTCACGCTTTGATCGACGAGTTAGTAGATCTATGATAATTTGCCATGGTTATATCAAATGAATGCCGAGTGCGTGGGGTTCGTGGGGACATGCAACTTTTTTTGCAAGCCTGTGATCGCAGTAAGGAGCCGAGTTTAATAGTGTCTGTCAGAAATGTTTCTCGTCATTAATCAGAACTGCAAAGCATTTGCAAGCAGTTCACAAGCAAAGTTCAAGGACAATAATGTTCCTTTAACTTCCTTATAACATGTTGGCAAATGAAGCGTACAGAAGGTGTTTTGCTTTCGGGCAATAAATTTCGGATCAGACGCGAACGACATCAGATTTATCGCTCTTGTGTTTACCCTTGCACTGGTCTCATCTAGAAACTGCATTACTGAGGCATTTTCAGATCCTTAGCTTCTTGCACTTGGATTCTTAAAATTGAAAAGGCTTGCACCTTGTTGCATTCAATTCCACAAAAGATGCTCGCTTCTATTGCTGCGCCACTGTGTGCACGCATGCTGTGCATATGCAAAACAGGACGTAATGAAACCTGGCATGTGGTAGCCGATGTTTTTGTTGAAAAACCCCATCCATTGGCTGAAGCATAAAGCTGCCACTCTGCCGTTTCATGTGGAGACCCAAGGAGAGCTAGACAATGATATTAGAAATAACCTTTGTTCAAGTCAATAAGCAATTTTGCATTACTCGTTAATCACAATGCGCTGGCCATAGCAGAGATGTGGGTTTCACAGGGGTAGGTGGAACTGTGTGTTCAGGTTTGTGTACGCAAGGTAAGAGAGACAGACATAATCTAGCGTGCAGAGAACGAGAGAGGGCTTTGGTTGAGTTATACATGCACACACATAACACACGCACACAGCATGTCCTTCCGTCGTCCTGTTGTCTGCTGGCCTGTTAGACCCTAATCCTTTTTATCTGTCTGCGCTGTGTCTGTGGGTCTCTGTATTTGTTCGGGCACGTTCGTGTGTGTCTGTTGGTGTGCAGCTGAGCAGCAGTGTGTGCTGGTCGTGATGAAGATGTCAGAGGGAGCTGATTAGCTGCCTGTTACCTTCTCTCTCAGGAGATGGGGTCTTGCCATGGGCAGAAGGTGACAGATGTGGACCCATGTCATTACTGTAGGAAAGAACACTGAGTGAAATTCCTTTTTTCTGAAGTTTTGTTTTTTAGAGATATGAGATTTGTTTAAATTGCTGTTCTTGTTATTGTGTTTGGCTTTTTACTTAGGTACTTCTCTGATGTGGATGCACGCAAGGATTGTTATTTTAGAAGAAAAACATTGAAAACACTGGGCAAGTGTGTAGAAAGAGAAGCGGGCAATCACCAAATGAACTCCTGACCTTCGTGGTGCTATAAACCGAAGGTGGTTTATGAGTCTCAAAGGTACTTAGACGGCTACAGAGAGCCAGAGGACACAGCAACAGTATGAGATCAGAATCTGTTTTCTTGGCTTCAGGATAGCTTCTGATATTGAGCTTGGAATTACTTTCATGTAATCCATTCATTCTCATAGCTGATTCCTGGAGGAACCGCATTCTGATGATTACTCCGGTAATCTCTTCCAAAAGCTTTGGTTTATGGAACAGCAAGCAGCGTGCGGCGATGTGGCGTTCCTCTGCGCTGCAAGGAAACAGATGACGTCAGCGCTCAAAGAAAGTCAACGTTTGTCTCACCGTTATACCCACCTGCATGTTTTTACTATCTCTCTCCAGAAATTCTGCCTTTGTTCAAAATTGCTGGGAAAGAGCATCGTTTACTTCCAGTGTTTATCTGAAATCAGCAATTAAAACAATTTCACATCAAAGGTACTTTCTCTGACAGCAGAGAAATACGTATGCATTTTATCCCCCAGTTTAAAATCACACTAAATAAGATTCTGTCGACAGGCTGTGACTGCAAATCGTCAAAACCTAGCTGCCGCCCAAACTGCCCATTTTTTAATTTATTATAAATATGTTCTGGCTGCAGGCGTGTGAGACAGGCACATAAAGACAAAGAAAAAAAATGTTTGCGTGTTGCCCTTCTGACCCCACAGCACACAAACATATGCAAAATCCCCTCACAGCTCCCCAGCTGTGTGTTTTAAATCAGTGTGGAGGACAAAATGCAGGGGAAAGGATGCTTCCCCATCGCTAGAGCATCCTTTGACATCGATTTGTGCTATTACTCCTTTTGACACCTGGTTCCATGTGACTAGATGGCCTACAGGCTGGACAACAAAGACAAGGAACAGGGGCAGCAGATACAAATGACCCCCCTCAGGCCAGTCCTTTCATCCTGTAGGAATGTGTGTGCATGCATCAGTGTGGGGTGCTGCGGAGGGGAGTGGGTGGACGGGCAGAGCGGTCAGTTAGAAGTAGAATTATACTTTTGCACCTACACACCATATAAAGCCAATCCGGCAGAGGTGGGCACTGAGTGTCAATAATGACACTAAGATGCTGCTCTCTACATGATAATGATAGATCTGGGGTGGTTAGGGAATGGTGGTTAAACTAAGGGCTCTACCCACACAGGAATCCAATGATTATAGGAATGCATCCAGCTGTTGGTCCTTTGTCGGGACTTCTTAGCAGCCTGTTCGCCTCTCTCGGTTTAGCAGCTCAATAATAGGACTATCACATACACAGTATGCAGCACAGTGATAATATAAAACGGTTGCTTATTGTCTTGCTGCCATCCTTTTGACTCGGGCTACCATTTGGAAGAAAACTGTGAGATACCAGGTTGAGAGAAGGACATTAATGGAAGAAACTTTGCCACAGGGAAGATTTTTTTCTCATTTCTTTCCTTCTTAAGGTTATTTGCAGTGACATTCTATAGTGGGTAAGAGGCATTATTGATTAGGTTAAGATACAAAGAGTCTTTCATGGAGATCTGGGTTTTCTCACTGCAAGTCTAGCAAACATCATTAGCAAGCTGCAGAGAAAGTAACCAGCCCTGAAAGCCTGAGTGCAGACAAGCCTGTGCAACAAACACAGGTGGCAGCAATAAGAGTAGCGGGCTTTCAAGTGCCAGCGATGGCTGGGCTATCACCATGTCACCTCTGTCCCTAAAAAAAGGAATGGATGGCCAATTTGCTTCTTCTCTCCACCCATGAAAGGTCATTTGTGGAGAGGCAATGCTTTTAAACAAAACGCGACAGGCTTTTTAGTGGCCTTGGTGGAAGTGCACACAGACTTCTGCATAGGTAAAATATTTATGCTGCAATTTAAATTCTCGAGTTATTTTCCATTTTCATTAGACAAAAAACAAAACAAAAAAAAATCCCTTGCCAGCTTGTATAACTTTTTTTTTTTTTTTAAATAACAACGTTTGAAATATGTGTTTGTATCGCAGGTGTTCTTGTGCTGAAAACACTCCATCTAGCTCTACAGTGCAGCGAGGGAGGATGAGGACACTGTGCGAGTGGGAGTGAGGAGAACTTGTGTTTTTGCTCTGTGCAATCATGAATGTGGCGACTGGGGCAGGGTACCCTTTAAATGAATAAACAAAACAAAAAAATTAAGGTTATGCAGTGCAAAAGGAGCCAAAATTTCCCTCTGTGCAGTTGCAGTCACACAAAATTATCTCTTTATTCATGCGCTAGAAAGCCCGTCCAGTCCATTATATAAAGATGTTCTGTTAACCCAAAGTTTACAGGCATTATGTTGACACAAAAGCTTTTCATTGAATGGAGTCGTTAGTTTGCTTTATGATGTATACGATGACAATTAGTTGATAAACCAATTAAGCATTTATTAAAGGGTTCTGATCCCTTTTGAGTCTGCTTATACGTGACAAACCTGATGGTAATGTCCTCCCACTGTCTGCTTATGGGTATTCTAATACCGCATTCAAGTGTGCCACAGAGAGTCACAAACAGATGCACTGCGGTGGGATGACTAATTACTAATCAACTCATTATGTTGACCTTTGTGTGAGCAACGTACATTTTTTGCTAGTCGTTCCTTCATCTGGTGTTATTCTGCCGAGTGCTCGCTAGTCAAGCAGCTGTAGGAAAATGAAGGAACGTCAGCACGTGTTTTGGTAGCAAAGCAAAGCATAGGCCACTTTACACTTTACACGAGGCCCAAATGTCTTAAAAAATACAAGAGGATGATGAGAGAAGAGGATTTTCGTGGATAGCAAGGATGAGTGATTCAGAGAAAGACGGGGGTGTTTTTAATCCGGTATGTCGCCACTTAAATCCCAGTCACTTAATTTAACCTCCTTTTGTTTAATTAACCTCAGATTTCAGAGCTAATTAGGTTCAGGTATTAAAGACAGATTATTTTTTTTCCCAGTCTAGCTGCTGGCAAAAGTACGGATGTGTTCTCGCGCCGCATCAGATGAGATCTCATCCGGGGTAACGCTGAACCTTCGGGGGTGACAGAATCCGGTAACGAGAAGCGAGCTCGCCTGAGAGCGATGCCGAAGGTTCATCCGTCATGAAAATTCCGTATCGCCATTGTTTTTCCAGTGGACATCAAAAACATTTGTTACACCTTGAGATCTGCTACACAAAGAAGGCTATCAGACATGGAACAATGGTGAGGCAAACAAAACAAAGGCTTATTTTTTACGTACGGGGAAAAAAAAAACTAATTAAGAACACCAAAAAAGGATCAAGGATTTGTATTCTGTTTTCTTTTCTTCCCCATGTTCTTTCTTTGTCAAAATGAATTGAAAACTGTCTTTTCAAGCATGTGCCTCCACTAAGTGTATTTTCTTTCATGTGACCACACACACAAACCCCCTCAGTCTCCTCAGATTCTCTACCGAAACAGTCCCGCTTTCTTGCGAGTGTACAAATAATATACCATGCCGGTGGCAATCTGTGATTTTAACTAGAACGTCAAAATGCGCCTTAAGAACTGCTGAACATATTGACCCCTCTGTTTTTAATAAGTCCCTATAGTAGAACGACAGCACTGTACTGAAGGGGACTGGCATCAGTATGTACTGCTCAGTGACAGAACACGCCGCGAGCAGCGTCCTCCGTTCACCCAATCACCAAAGCTGTCACGCCGTGCCTCATTAGCCTGATGGGAGATCCGTGGCAAGTGGCCCCACACTAACCTTCCGTGGCCCACAAATCAATGTGATCACAACAGGATGTGTGAGGGAGGGACAACAAGAGCATCTGTCCTGTCTGTCGGACAACAATACTTGGGGTTAATTATTGAGGCGGCGATCGCAAATGGCGGAGCCACTTGTGCGAATGAAGCGTAAACAAAGCAAATTGGAACAGGTATTACGCGGTGTCCATATTAGGCTTCCCTGAGGCCTTTGTCTGATTACAGCAATCACCACATGCCTCTGGGCTACATAAGTGAGGCACATGAAGTGGTTTTAAAGCACAGGCTCGCACATCTATCTTTCCATCCATCTACCCATCCATCGCTCCTGCTTGATCCTCTACCGCCTCTTAGCCATATTTGAAATTACAAAAGCCTCTCTTATGGGTGGCTTATCACCCATGTAATGACAAAGTTCAAATGTGAATCCATCTGCACATCTCAAAAAGCCATTGAAATCCTCTCCCAAAGGTGCTGATGGCCACAGCAACTACTGTCAATTTAGAAAGTATCTGGAGTCTATAAAAAGGATTAAAAATTATGTGGCTCTAGACTAAAAACAAGTTTAGCACTCTTGTGGGCACAGGATCTAAATCCGCTTCAGAACGAGCCTTGTTGAGAGGAGGGATTGATATTTATTTTTCGAGTTTCTGAGAATTTTTAAGCACATTCAGCGGGGTGTTGCCACGTTTCAGCAGCATTAATCTATAGTCCAGACATTTGAACATTTAAAAGAACAGACAAGCTTTCAAAAGATGCACGGTCTGAACGCTACACTTCTTTGGTTCCAGCTCAAAATGGCAAGCATGATACATTTATGAGTCCTCCGAGCTTAGGGAAAATGCCAAAGCATGTGAATCATTTAGCATGCAGCCGGATTCAGGTGACTTTTTATATAAAAGAGTCTTTTGATTTCTCTCGCTTTGCCTTCGCTCATCACAGCAGCACTGTCATTTCCCACGTGCACACAGGGGTCCCAAAAGCTCCTGCAAGCGTGCACGCAGAAAGGTGCTGGAGAATAATTGTGATCGAAGGCTTTTATTTTTTCATGTAGTTTACTTTCATACCAAAGGAAGAAAAGCTTCCGCGCACGCAAACGCACATCTTCCCTTAGAGCTCGGATAAATCACTGGAATTGTAAAAGTGTTGCACTTATCTTACCTAAACTGGAGAATATTTAGTATTATGTGAGTCTCGGTGTAGGATAGCGATGTGATATTGATGTTTCCTTTTAGCCAGACTTTATTTTTTCTCAGTAAAAACCACCAAGGCAAACAGGCACACATGCACAACCAACAAACTTAACACAGCACAACAACAACGGGAACACAATGAAGGGCCTCTCATCCAGGGCCTCGGTATAATTAACTGGAGCAGCTGAGTTTAGGGATTACTCCAGGAGGGGCGGTGAATTAAAGCTCTGCTAATGAGTTGAAGTTTCTTAATTTGTTCTCCCCCGTAATTCCAGAATGGATTAGCAGTAGCTTTAGTCACCTCTTTCCACCGATTAGCATGGCTCGCCCGGTTTCAGCATTTAACTGCAGCGTGGAGCGAGGCGATGGAAGCAGCAGGGATGGTTACACAGCTTATGAGTCAACTTGTTCAGCGGTAAATGCTCGGCCGTGTTTAGCAGATAAAGGTATTCACCTACTCGGGAGTAAGAGACAATGAAATAGGAGGCATTGTCTCAATTAAATGATAAGAGCCGAGAGAATTTTTTCATTATTTAACCAAAACGACTAAATAAAAAAATAGAAAACATGGAATCATACATTGTGTGTTTGGTTTAATATGCTGATTTGTTGCAAAACACAAAAAAAGCTGTCGCACGTTAGTCCTGTGAAGGTGAAGTATCTTAATTTGATTTGGTTACACAGAAAATATTTCAGAGTTTCTTCTGCTGTTTTGTTTTTTGAATCTCTGTTTTTCCACTCGCTCATCCTACCTCTCTCCCTTCCCGTGTGTCTGACTCCTCAGCAGCACCAGGATAGTGGACTTAAGACTGTCAATTAGGGTTAAAAGGCTCTGAGGATGGTGGAGAGCAGTCAAGCATGATGACTGGACCTGGCAAAACACCTGATGCCTAATAATGAAAATTGGCAGGGCTTGTTTTTAATTCTCCTGCTACTTGGGGCCATGTTGCTCAGGAGCACAATAATGCCGGAGGGTGGAAAGCCACACCTTCAGGCAGGTTTTTCCATTAGCCCTATGCTCTCTGGCATGCATGCTGGAGTGCAAGTGTGTCGATAATACACACGTTCCGACTACCAGTCAAAGCCCGCGGATGGAAACCCCCCCATGCTTTAGACTAAATATGAGCAACAGCAGTGTAGCGTTGTGCTGATTTGTCTTCTTTTTAAATTGAAAAAGAAAAAACAAATGAAAAAAAAAATACATACGAGAATTCAATAAGACAGTGCAGTCATCTTTTATGTGCTTCTCCCTTTCAAATTATGCAGTATCCCCTTTCTGAAACACCTAATCAAAGCTTATGCAGTTCTATATTATTGTGGTAGTGGCGGCACGAGAAATGTTCGACCAAGGAAAGAAGATAGTGGCTTTTATGGTTTTGCATTCTTGAATCGTGTGAGACTATGTGCTCATTGAAATCAAGGCATCTGGTGGAAAGAGAGACTCACATAATAACAAAAGCTAGGGATGAACTGACAAAATGTGTAGACTGAATGAGCACGGCATAATTAAAGGGGGGGGCGGGAGGTGGGGGGGGGGGGGGACTGGGTAAGAAGCTGTTAGGGAAGGCTGTGGTGTATTTGGGGGGTTTTGGGTTTAGAAAAGGGCACGAGAGAGGCTGTGGTGGTAGAGAGGTTTAAAATCGAAGGAATGTCATCAAGAAATACATTTATGATTGCACACATATGTGCTTTCATGTTTTGCCTCTTTCTTTAAAAAGAGTCTTTTGACTCTATTAAAAAAATCAATCAATGAGAGGCTAATATTATCTAATTTTTCTATTACATGGCTTTTATATTATTGATATTAGAGGACGGTCAAAAACTTCCTCCTATAGAATGACAAGGTCATCAAACAAAACATCTGACTGATTACACAGTTAAAATGCGTAAGCTATGTCTCATACCGTTTGTGACCAAAAGGTGAAATAGTGATAAAAAGAAGAAAAAGAAAACACTTTGCAAGGCTGCTGGCAGTATTTGGGCTCTTACACTGTCAAAACATCCAATAAAGTAGGTGAGAAGGTCCTGTAGCCAATTAGGGAGCAGTAAAAGACTGAGGCTCAGGAGAGGTTTTATTGTGAAACCGCATCACTACAACATCCTCAGATTATTTTTAGATTCAAGCCCCAGAGCAGAGGCTTGCGAAAGGTGTGTGAATATGCCCTTGCCTGGGAAATGTCACACCCGCACAGCAACATCAAGTGTTGAATTCAGTCCTAGCTTAAGGTATAAAGTCAGAACCACTCTCAGTCTAGAGCCAAACACGTGCGCTCTCATTAGGCTCTCTTGTAAGTATAGAAGGCGGGGAAGAAAGGAAATATGCAGTTTCTAAAGCCTACGGCTGACAAATTAGTGGGAAGATTTATTGCTGTAAGCAGGATCAGGCTGCCTGACCGATTAGAGTGACGTATGCATCTCATTGGTGGACAGCTTTCATCAGGCAACTGAATTGCCATGGCGACAGCCAAGTGACTCAGGATGGGAACAGTGGGTGGGCTTGTTACATACTGTGCCATATTTGCAGGCACTTAAATTACTTATGCAGCCACTTAAACTGATATTGCTTTTGTTTATGATAGCTTGATGTTGTTTCATCATGGATGTCTGAGTGAACAGTAGTGAAGTGGAGGGTGGTCATTCAGTAAAATTTGTGAGGCTTTTAGGCATCAGTGCTTCATTAATGGACAATTTCGGACTTTTATCATGTACGTGTTGCCAGACTTTAGAGTCCAGCAAATCTACTTCACTCTTGGTGTGTGTTGGAGTATTATGAGTTTGTCCATGCATCTATTAAAGATAGAGGTGGAAAAATTAGTGTAAATCATTGTACGCATCTAAGTCAGCACGGTCGGGATCGTGATTCAGAAGGGAGGATGGAAAGTGAGAGTGATACAGAGACCTTTAATTGAGGAGAACCCATTCCTTAGCCAGAGGGTTCAAGCACTGCTGACCTCTGCTGTGACCACAGTCATGTTGACAGCAGCTGCACTTCACACATACTCCCCCAGGCATGATGTGTCCACTATCCTTAAGTGATGAGACCAGGTTATAGGAAGATTTATAGGGCCCAAGCTGGGCTCTAAAATCATGCCATGGAGTGATGTATCACTCACTAACAAACAGCCGAAGTGGCACAGCCTGCTTTTGACATAAACTTACTCATCCCTGCTGGTTAACTCATGTGAGTGAAGGTTAAAAGCATTTCTGTTGATTCTAACAGGTTTATGTTTGTTGTTGGTTTGTGGGCTTTGGTAGTAAAACAGGTTAGGTAAATGTACATGGAGACTCGTGATGATTTAGTTATATATATAGTGTTATTTTCTACCGAAATGATAAATATAAAGTAACAAAGAGTTGATTTCCCTATAGTCAGCTTGCCTTTTTCGTCGCATTTCATGAGCAGTTTTGTCATAATTGATCTTTTTTCTGCATGTGTTGCCTAGGTTTTTAGTATTTGACTAGTTTTAGTTCCCATGCATGTATTCCTTATGGTCCAGAGTGAAGTACTACACATTTTACCCACAACGTGTTATTAAGCATTCTGTAAGGCAGTAGATTTTATGGTAATCAAAGCCCCATTTTCCCAAGGTTGCTGTGAAAGTCATGCCTTTGTACTTTTTTTTGGGCTTTACACTGAGTTGAAGTTGTTATCAGGGATATTTCAGGTAATTGCCATAATTCAGTACAGTAAAACTGGCCACAGGTGGGCTGCTAATAGGAACAAAAGGCTGTGTTCATTATGTCCTCAAGTCAGCTCTTTTATGGAGTGAGTGAGGATATCGCGCGGCACATTTGACCACGGGCCTCTATTAGAAGAAAGGTCTTCCACAACTTCCATTATACTGTTCCATAATTCATCAAACATGCTGAATTTTTCAAGAGGGATTCGTCATCAGCTCAGATTTTTATCAACAATGGGCTTCCTTGTAGTTCACTGATTGGTTTCAGACAGGCTGAGCAGCAGATGAGAAATGAACATAAAAAGCTGCGTTAGGATACCTGTCAAATCTGTCAGTTCCCCAAACCTTGTGTTCATGGCCCCTTATAATGAATTAATGATTAATCAGGATTTTGTGAAAAGTCTCGGTGAATGATGGAAGAATAATGAGATTGTCTTTGATCACTTTATGTTAGCTCATGTCAGTAATTTGCGGTAAGTCATCTGAATTCAGCTATTGAACTTCTCTGTATGCCGCGAGCCCATTAAACCAAGTTGTTCCTAGAAATCTTCCACATCAACAAACCCAACAGTGAATCCTGATATCCAGGAAGATTTGAGTTACAGCACTCCCGATTCTGCAGCGGTCTCTCAGGCCGGCTCAGGCTTCCGATCCTCGCTGTGGACAAACCATTATTATGTTCATGATTGGACTCCCTGTGTGGAAATACCGAGTGCTCTCCTCTCTGACTGTATGAGCTTAATACTGTGTGGCAGGTCCGGCACTCCACTGCCTAAACACATCTGTCATGTTTTGTCATTGTGATACAGCAACCAGCTGACTCCCACCTCTGCGGCAGGGCGCGCTCTGTCACCGTGCAGATAGATATGTATATAAGAAAACAGACAAAAGAGAGAGGTTAAGTGTCTGTGGTAATGAGGCTTACCAGTACTTACATTACATAAATAGCAGAGGTTGCGCAAAGGAACAGAAAAGTGAGAAACTGAGCTGGAAAAAAAAACTTTACACACAAACTCACGGTTTGCATACCTATACCCACGCATTACATCATTACATTTCAGACCCAGCCGTCTGATTCATACCAACTTGCTGTACAAGTTTCTAGATTGGAGTCTGAGCAGGATGCTTTATTTGCTCTTAGTTTCTCAGGCCCTCTGCACTATGTTGTCTTATGATCATAAAAAAAAAAAATACCCAAAACAAGTCTGGCTTGACCTTAATCTCCAATTTGCACCCGCATGACTGCATTACCAAGACTCCAGAGACAGATACTGTACATTGAACCATCTCACCTAGAGCTGCTCTTATACAATACTCTGTGCAAAACTATTCTCTTTGATTCACTTTTCTCTCAAGTTTGCTCAACCAAGTATTGATTGTCAACATGAATTGATTAGATCTAACCTAGAAAAAGTGAAGTGAATCTCTAAGATGTCTGCTGGCTAGCACAGCGTGGTGTGTTCATCTAGGCTTCTGTTTACTCTTTAGCATCCAAGTCTGAAATTGACTTATGGCATTAAGCGATAAACAAGCGTCTAAGGAAAAGTTTAAAGTTTTATGTGTGGGTTCTTTTTCTGAGATCGGTTCCCTTTTTTGTTTTTTCTAGTGCCTTGGAACGATGTATATTACACAACACTCATAATAATATTTGAAATGCAATGGAAATGCGCAATCGATAACTTATGAGAAGCAAATAAACTGGAAAATAACACAAATACAGACAAACTCAGACTGTTAGTGAAATATGGCTCACTTTAACGAATGCAGCTTGACATACAGGGCTACTTTATCACGGTTAACTGGGGGGGTTGGGATTTTGGCTGATAGTATTCTCATGGATTATCTAAGGAGCGGTACTATTAGTGCTGTATCATCTGCAAGGTAAAAAACATTATTAGTGACATGACCAACTCACATACACACATACACAGTGTCAGAAAACACTGCATATGTGTCCACATGCTCTAATTAATCCATCATAATGTAGAGAACAGAGATTCTAATGAGCGAGGATGTAGGATTGGACAGCACAGATGCAGTGCACAGGGGTTCACACTGAAAAACCGAGGGCTAAAATCTGAATACGTTCTTAAATTAAGTTGTTTGTGTCCGCGTGGTGCGGTGTCATTTTCAGTTTTGGTTATGTAGTAATTGTCTTTGTTTTGTTTTGTTTAATGAAAATATTTGTTATTTGCTTTTCTCTTATGTCCTTGGACTTTTGATGTTTTGATTGATTGAAATGGCATTTTCTAATCAAACTATTCTAGAAAATATCTTTTGGAAAAAACATATTAAGAACTAAAATATATAGTAAACAAGACTGACCCCTGAAACTGTTGCCACGAGTAGCATTTCGGAGAGATTGAGCTCTTGTTGGCACAGTGTGGCAGTAAGAAAACACATCAAAGTGCCACAGGTGCTGTGGCCTCTGTGTTTTGATCGAGGACTTAAAATAACACATTTCAGAGGAGAACAGTAGTCATTTCAGTGGCACTGTTTGGACCACGGGACTTTGCCCTGAAGCTGAAAGAAAACCTGCTGGAAAAAACAACAACAATCTTTTGTGATCATTGTGTCGTGCGTGAGATTGTTTACTTACTGCTACAGCGGTTTGCAGACTTTTTCCCTTTAATCTCAACATCAGCCAACGGGTCTCTGAGAAATGCACATGAGAAGACATAATTTCTTACTGTCAGTGCCCTGCATTTACAGTACAGACACAACAAGCAAGGTTGAAACTTGTTCCCAGTGGCCAGAATGAGTGACGGGGATGAAGAAATGAAAGCCGCTGTCACTCAAGATTTTCTTGCCTGTCATTAGAAATGTGGTGCCTGTCATCACAGTGAGCTGGCGACGAAGCGCAGGTGGAACTAAAAGTGGGAACGGCTATGAAGAGAGTTAACTGTGACTGACAGGAAGAACAGAGCAATTACAGTGCCTGCCAAGGGCTTTGAGTTCACTAGAGGTGAGGATAATTGAGGAGGCAATATGTAACTTATGTTAGATATTGTTCCTTCAAATCTTTTTAATCGCCACTTTTTTTGTTAGACATGATTTTTTAATGGCTCTTAGCCCTGATGTTAAGGGTTTTATTTACCTGCAAATTTTAAAATCTTTTTTTAGTCGGAGCACCGCCCATCTAAAGCGTATATTGCTTTCCAGGCAGAATAGGTGAGCAATGTTTAATAGTACAGCGTCTAATACCTCATGTTGGTCCCTATATGTATATAATATTGCCCATACTTCCTACTTTGCTACTCATTTGACAAAAAAAAAAACAACGGTTGAGTTGAGAGCAACAGCATCTCCAAGTATAAAAGCTCTCTAACCAGCCAGAGACAAACATGGCCTCTCTCCAGAATCACAAGATGGCAGGGGCAGATGGCCAATTACATCCCATAATGTCTAATTGTAAATGATGAGGCAGGTGTCAAATTAGGCCTACCTACAAAAGGAGGGGAATTCATAACACATCACCTGAGACACATACAGTCTGTAGTTTGAAAGAGAAACATTAGATATAAGGGGTTACTCTGGAAATGTATAGACAGTGTTTTACGTGACCTGTTATATAGAAAGATTTGACATTTCAAATACTAGATGTGAGAATCACCAGGCACCCCACGATATTATCCTAATACTTTATGCACGATAAAATGTTATTACAATTTTGAACATTTTGCAATATGTTGAGTATTTTAATAACGTATATTGCCATTTATTGCCTTTTCAACTGCAGATTATGTCCTCTAAGTCAAACTTTGCCAGTATTGGTTTTAGCTAATAAGGTAAAATTATCTCACTGCAGTCATTTTCTTTTCTTTTTTTTTGCTGCAAAATTAGGTTTTTAACCATAACAGCACTGTCACTAAAACCTGCTGTAAATGTTGCCATACGATGAGTCAGTCTGCTGTCAGTCTGTGATGGAATAGGGTCAAATTGTCGATTACATGCAATCTGTTTCTGATAATACAGCAATTAACTGTAAAAGATTGTCAAAAGTTGCATATCTGTTGTTATTTACATAGGCAGAAATAAACATTTAACAGAATTTTATGTTTAATATTACATCTGTGTTCAGCAGCCTTTGTGTTTTATAGGAAAATAATCACAGTACAACCAGCTGGCGACCAAGTTGGGTCGAGTCCCCTCCAGTTGAGTTCATTGATAAAGACTCATTCAGACTGATGGCAACATGTTGGCAATCTGTCTGCATTTATAAATTAGACAGCAGTTATTTACAAACCTTCAATGATCTCTCTGAGAGTGACTGCAGTCGATCCAAGTCAGACTGCAACCGTTTGCAGAAAGGATGCCTCCTATCTGGCAACCTGTGCAACCACCTTGCAATTAAAAGTCACTACAATATGCAATTGGTTGCAAAATGTAAAGAAAAAAAATAGTAGAATCACCAGGTAGCTACTGATTTTTTAAAATAGGACATGCTATCTTATTTTTCTCCATATGACTGAGCCATTAACTTAACATTAACTCTGAATTAGGAGGCGGCTTTGATAAGCTAAGTGTGTCCAGTATTTCATTTTTTCACTTGAGCTGTATTGATCTAAGTTTTCTCAGCTAATGATATCTTAGGATGGTGGTGAATGAGATGGGCCCTCTTGTTCTTAGTATTCCTAGAATATTTGATCAACATTTTGTCTCTCAGCATCTCCATGCAAAATATAATACTACCCTGTATTGATTTTCCCTTCACTCCAATAAAAAAAGATTAGCATTTCTCGATTAATCCAACTATGTGTGCAAATAGTGCAGACCTCTGAACGAAGACAGACGAGGTTATAGCAGAACTGTAACTAACCCGCAATGAGATCTTCTATGAAGTCATCAGAAAGTAAATGATATCTGTCACAAACAAACCACGGAATGCTTTCACTGGAAACTTAACCAGCTCAATTTGACAATACGTCTCGTATCGCATTACTAAAAAGTGAGTGGGCTTGGTTGAAAATCAATACATTTCTAACATACTTACAAAATGAATTTACTTCTATATATTTCAATGCTTTATATTATGTATTATGTTCGATGTTCAACAGAAGCGTTTGCCTTGTTTCACAGTGCCTGACATTCACCCGTTTTCTCTTTTTATATTTCCACATTGTAAATGATTTGAGTGATTTATCACCGAGTCTCTTAAATTCTCGGACCACCAATGCAAAGTTAAATTTAGTCATCCAGAAAGCGCCTTATTTGGCTGGGTGAGCTTTCTAAAGTTTGAGTAAACAAATGAAAATGTCATCAGCGTCAGTATATGCTCAGGGACGTGACAGAAGACCTGAGCTACAAAGCAAAGAGCATGAAAAATTACATTGGTGAAATGCAATGCAATACCTTTTAAGTTTTCAATATTTAAAGTCTGACAACAAGTTAGGATATCTCACACACTGTTGGCTTGGGTTTGATCGTTTTTAAAAAATGTTTTTTATCATGCAGCCCTCACGCTTTTTGGATTTGTGCAAGTGAGATTGCTTACATACTATGTTAAATGCTTCTCTTTGTAGAAACAGTACATAACTGTGTTTCGAATGAGGTGCAGTGCTGTTACTGTGCAACTATCTCAGACATCCATTTCACTCTCTGAGTAAACAGACCTGTGTGGCTCTGCACTCAACGTGTTTAGACACCAGAGAGTCACTACAAGGACGTACATTTCTGCAGCCAGTTAACCAAGCCTGCACTGCTCTCTCCTCGTCGCTCTGTTTGCTCATCTCTCCCCCCCCTTAAGAGGTCACTGCGTCCCCATTCTCCTTCTCGTCTTTCCAAACCTGATTATTGGCTCTCCATCCAGACACAGTCACTTCTGTTAATTAGAACAAACCTTTTAGTCATTGAACATACATCTTCTCTTCTAAGACCGGCCAAGACCGGAGCGGGCTTGCCACGGACCATCATTCATGTGAAGTGTCTGTCCTCTCTGTCTTTTCCCAGCCCCTGCCTCCTCTCAGTGGTGGCAGCACAGCTCCCGTCCAGAAGCACTGAGCTGCTAAATAGCCACAACCAACCGTCCGGAACGACCCAGCAATGAATATTAAAAATCCATCAGGCTGCAAATCAACAAGCCAGTACATGGCAAACACCATTCTTTTCATTTGGTGTTACTGTCACCCTTGCCCCCCCCCCCCCATTAACGCCGAGCGGTTATAAAGAAAATGAATCAGCGCTATTATGGCATGTAAGAACCAACAACCTATTAGAGACTTTTGACCTTCTGCTTCAACATTTTGTCACGGCCATGTGACAGGAAAATTCAACAAACTTCAGAGGGACACCGAGAGCGAAGCAAAAATAAAGTACAAATAAAAAAAAAAAAGGAATTCTTGAGAGCCTAGGACAAAGAAAAGATGCTGATTGTTGATTGCTTGCACTCGTAGCCAAAGGTTGTCCCTGTAAAAGCTTGCCCTTTCCTGAGCAGCCTGGCCTCTCTCTCTTATGAGTATGCTCATATGCTTTTAACGATGCTCTCTAGCATCTCTGCGCTCAGCCATCGCCTCAGGAAGATGCTATTCCATTACCCTCACCCTCAGAGGAAAGCACAAACACATTTGGCGAATCATGTACAGCACGTGGAGATCTGCCGGAGGTTCCTTGCTCAGGCAGGCCTTAGGTGCTGGGTGGGGTCATTCAGGTGGAGTTCTGGAAATTTAAGTAGCGCAGCGCACAGAAAGAGGATGAAAAAAGTGAAACTGAAATAGAAGCAAAACTGACCGTTTGAGGACCTCAGTGTCAGAATACACTATGAAGCTGCAGAGAGGGAAAGAATGATAGGGATGGATCAAAATGATATCTAAACACATGTTATTGTAGGTTTCTGCTGTGTAACACTACATGCTTGCTGACCGAGTGGGAGAGGTGAGAAGCAAAGTTAGGCTGATTTCAATCTCCAGTGTGACATTGTGTCCGCTCTAACTGATTCCTATGGAGGGGGATGATTCGATTTTTACTAGAGATCAGTGTAATTGCCTGAATCTTACATCACTTTTTGTCAACACCCTGTTATCATGGCAGTTTGTTGTTTTTTGTTTTATCCCTGCATAATAGTGGCACAAGCAAAGCAGAAACAGTTTAGCATCTTTCTGTATTTGTAGCTTGGCAGCCATCCCTTGTGGATGCTGAAAAAAGTAATGGGATCCATCCTTATTCATTTCCTGTGAGCTAATTTGATCAATAAGTGTTTAACTAAAGTGATAAAACAGCTCCTATTTGAGCCACATAAAGAGATTCATATTCATTTGCTTGTACGTATCGCTGGTGTCGCTGAACATTTGTTGCATGGCAAGGTCGTCTTCTGTGGGAACTTATTGAATCATAGCAGCAGCTCTAAAAATAAAATAAAGGAAATGTAAAAGAAGAGGGACTAATATGATGTGTGAATTTCAAAATAGAAGCTTTATTTTATACCCGTGTGGGATATTTTCACATTAGGGTCTAGTCGGGCAACTCTAGCCGCCACATTAGTGATGATTTGTGTCTTTCTAGTATCTCTGTCCACTGTTTGACTAACGTGAGCTCCCATGTTATCAGCATCATCCCAGACCCACGCAGAACAAACACACAAAGACACAGCAAATCCCTAGACAGCCTTGGGCAAAGGACCCTGTCCCCCTGACCCACTCCGCATGGCCAGCTGAGTGTCCCACATTGCCTGCCCACTTCACAGCATATGGAAGCAAAGTGCTGCCAATGCTGCAAATGGTGGTTTAGATCCATCTGAGCCCAACTGTCACACGGTGGCACCTGGGGCGTGAGTCTTCTCGAACTAAACTCTGCTACAATCAGGCCACGGGCGCTTTGAAGAAAAACTGCTGCAATATAAGATGTCTTCTCCCTCCAGCCAGCTTGATAAGTATTTCATCTCTTCCAATCTCTAAAACCATTTGAGCAGACATCTATAAAATGAAAAAAAAAAAAAACTTGAAATGATAACACTGAATTGCGTGTAAATTCTGGTGTATTGTTGATATATACTTCCAAGTCTCATAAAGGGGCTAAATTGGATTTTGAAATTATTACTGCATATGTGTTTTGACAAAGCGCTCTTTTTTTCTCTCCCTCATGCAAATAAATGAACAGCGGCCGCTGCCTCTAATGCCCCTTCTCTTCCTGCCACAGGGCAGACATTAGTGTCACACTCTCTTCAATAGAGGTCTGTCATAAAAGACACATCAATAACCAGAGACGTCTCAATGTTCTCCATTATTATTATTCTTTAATGCTACCACAGAAACGATTTAATGCCTTGCATTTTTCTCCTTCCTGCCATTGCTGATCTGCAGAGTTTCATTAGCATACAAAGCCCTGTTTTAGTTGTGGGGGGTTTGTGGTAGATAGCAGCCAGCCAGTTAGCTCATCTTTACTAACCCCCTTTGTGTGTGTTTCTTGCTGCCAGAGCTAAAGATGATGGTTTTGTGGCACATTGGGGAGGCTCTGTCACATTAATCCTTCCCACACACCGCTCTAAACCCAGCAGTGCATAATTCTACTGCAGGGTTGCTCAGATGGCCCCAGATACCATAAGCATGAGGTTTGAAGACAAACAGCATCTGGCAAGAGAAATAAAAAAAAAAAAAGAAGTTGGGCAAAGGTAAAAAGTCGTTCAGGCATCTGTGCTTACTCAGCTGAGTTTGTGCGTATGTGAGCGGAGATCTAGCAAGAATATAAACTCTGCTTAGATGGACGGTTTTATTTTTGGGGGGAAAAAATCATTCCATGCCTTTCATAACAGGACTCACATGGCATGTTCTTGTATTCCATCTGGGAAATGGTTCTTGCTTTTTTTTATGTCACGTCTGTCATGCGTTTGGGGGAGGGGGGGGGGGGGGTGGGGGTCTGCAGTGCAAAACTTGCTGCCAGTCTTGGCCTTGAAAAACTGCATCTCTTGTTGCACAGAGCTTTTGCCTTCAGCAGCATGATTGCTGTCTGCCCCGTCTTTCCAAGTATCTTCAGCATCTTTAAACCCCTCCAGCTTTCTGCTACTTATAAAGCATCTGGAATTTTAGCGGGAGACAGGTGCTGCAGACAGACAGTCAACAAGTTTTTCACTTTCCCCTCATAACTTCTTTTACGTTGTTGTAACAGAAGCTAGACTTCATGTACGCACACAGATTAAGAGGTATCACACAGTACGCCCTGTAAAATGCTAACACACATTGAATTAATCACAAATTAGTGTGCATCATTATCTTACACTTTCTGTCTACTCAATAAACCTCATGCTCATCCCTCTTGGGATGTTACTTTTTTACGTAACTAATGTTTTAACTTAACACTTTTTCTCCCCAGACAAACGCACTGGTGAACTAGGGTTACAGGGGCAAATTGGTGTCACTTTAATTTGCCCATATAGCGCCTCTGGTATCACACTACTCTGAACCTAAAATGTCAGTGTGGACCAGGTGCTAGTATGGCAAGAGGAGGAGTGTGTGTGTGCGTTGTGTCGTGAAGGTGGACATTGTAGATGATGGTTGAATGGGAATAAAAAATGTTATTCATTATAATGTGTTACATAGCTCAGAGGAAGAAGCTACTGTATATGAGGTGTATAATGACATTTAGCGCTCGTGCAGAACACTGGGAATATATCTAATTACCAAGCAAATCACCAAGGAGACTATTGGGGGGAGGGGTTAAAAAGCTTAGGTAAATGCAGCAAAACACAGAGGTCAGTGAAACTCAGAATGCTCGGTTGTGTGCAGTGCAAATGCTGAATGTTTATGTCACCGCTGTACTTCTCATAGCCAAATACGGAGAGCATCAACTCACACAAAAGGTTCCCTTTGGCTAATGTAGATGTTTGCTTTAATAACTTGGAGTAAGCAGATTCCCAGAGGGTACTGCATCTGCAAGATGAGCGCTCCCATCACCCTGCCGTTCACACTGGCAAACAAACACCCAGACATGGAATAATCTACTGTCCCGCATCTTTATGGCCGATCTTATCGCAACAGCGTAAATGTCTTTGACTTTGAAGGCGTGAGGTGAGGGTGCAGGGCCAGAATGGTATTTTGGTATTTGCAGGATATCTGATAGGCCAGCGTGCCTTTGGATTAGAGATGGCTCCGTTATGGTAGCTGCATAATTAGAACAACCGTGTTGAAGGTGCTGCAAAATGGTCTGATTTTACAATATTGCACCCCCACCCCCCTTCAGAAATTATAAAAATGTGATGAAAGAAAGGATAATAACAATAATAAACACCTCCATGAACAGAGAGCCTTAGCTTCTGCAAATTAATGAGCCCTTATCGCTGTGTAATTTTCATGTACAGTATGTTTAGTTTTCGTTCACTATTCTAATAATGAAGGAAATCACCACTGCCTCTCTGGCTCGCTAAACATTTTACTTGACTGAGATTTGTAGTTCTGCAGAAATGAGAAAACATTTTGTCTCTTCCAGAGTGAACGGTTGTCATTCTTACCATAAAATAAAACAAGTTGTCTAATTGAGCCACATAGCTCAGTGTCATCCCGATGCCAGAACCAGTCAGGAATTGCTCAGCTAAACAGTGAGTGGCAGCCCACGTGGGTGCGTGTGCACGTGGGACACGCTTGGAGAATGTGTGTGTGTGTGTGTGTGCACATACCTCTGTGGGTGGTTGACTGGCTGTAAGACAAGGGATCCTGGCTGTGCTGGAATGCACCATGGCAAGGTCTGCTGGCCTGTTGTGCTCCAGGTAATTGCTGACATTTCTTCATTTGTGCACCTAATTGCTGATTTACACTGCTTCTAATAGCATGTGAAGTCAGATCCAGACGGCGTAATGGGCGAGGGGGAGTCTAGCCAGAGGTGTCCAAATGGTTCACTATCCCTCCCTGTCTTTTTCCCCCCATTCTCTTTCCCTTTCTGTCTATTCCACTCTTCTGTGCCTGGCTGACATCTTCGCTGCATCCTTTATTTATGCACTCTTTCATCAGTACGGCGTTCTCCTGGCAAAATGCCTAGTCAAATTGTCACTTAAGATCAGAGATGAGTTTATCTCTCCCTCACTCACTTGTTTTTCTTCCTTGCTGTCTTCCCATCTTCCCAATCCCTTCATGGGATGACTTGTGCAGTCCCTGCATGGAGAGGCTAACAAACGGTTTAGAGATCAGTTGACTGGAAAGAATGGAAAGCAGGCTGGCAGAAAGCGAGACAGTGGCTCAGCTTAAACTGACACTGAGCAAAATCACATTCTACACCATCGCTGCGTTTTCCCAATGCATTTAGCAAAGATTATGATTTTTTTGCGCCAAGATGTTTTGTTTATCATTAGGGGAAACAAAACAAAAGGAAGTGATTATTTCCCAACATGATAAAGTTGCAGCAAGACCGCCTGCTACTGTCTTCCCATATCTTTCATATTTATGAGGTGGAGAAAAGGAGATGGAGGAAGTGTTCAACCATTTATTACAGCATAGGGGCCGAGTCATTTCCTAGAAATGAACACACACTGGGGTGTGATATATGGGATCCCCTCTTGCATGTAACGGCAATTTAAGTGTCCTTTATGATTTCATCAAAATCCCCTGTCCTTGTGTGGTGCAACTAAACACATTAAGGCAGAATGACGGATGGCCTCTGTGCGTGTAAGAAAAACGGGTGGAGGATACAATATGTATCGGGGATGGAAGGTTTTCTAATTAATTATAATGAAAGAAATTTGCCCCGCTGCATATTGTTCAGGTCCACTGGATGAGAACTGCCATGACTGCATCCATGTGCATGTGTGTCTGTGTGTGTGATGGCTCAAGTGCCCCACTGTGGCATGCCAGTGTTGGACTACATGATGCTGACTTTAATGGCTGCCTTAATGAAAAGCCCAGACCCTAATTAAGCCCTCTCCACATTGGTGGGGACATGCTAGATTTAGTTTTCCTCTCTCTCTCTCTAAGTTCCCTTGAGACCTGTTCTATCACTTCCTGTAGGACATGTTGCCTTGACATCTAAAAGCTTCCTTCTAATGGGTAAATTGTGTCTGGCAACTATGTTTGTCTGTGCCAACATATGCTCGAGCAGTGGAACTTTGATAACATAAAAATCTACTGTCAGCTCCTTTATTTTTCTTGAGGCACATAAGCTCTGAACCAGTACACATCTCAGAATTTCTGATCACCAGGGACCTTTACTAATGGAGACTTTCATTGACAAGAAAAATCTTTGGGTTGGTATTTTCTAATTATCTGGTGTAACTGGCTCAGATATGCCTTCTTTGTAAAAAGAAAAAAATGTCCCCAGTAGGCTGGGGGATCTTGTTTTTTTGCGACTCTTTAGAAGGTGTGCGTCGCTGATTCATGGGTGCCACTGTTTGATAAGGGTAATGACTTTCCTAAACACTCATCATCGCCAGTATGGAACGCGTGTTGAGTGAGCTGACCGGAATGTTCTTGAGCAAAGTGACACAGAGCGGTGACGGACAAAGTGACTTCTTGGAGACGTTAGAGGTGTGGGAGATGTGCGAACCCAGCAGTGATGGATAGAGCCGCAGACCCAGCTTAGTCATCCTTCCAGTCGTCCTCAGAGACCCACTGGAAAATATTTGTTGCCCGTGTGCTCGTATACACAGCACACCTATAGCGTCAAAGCAAGAACACCTTAATTAAAGTTTTCCAGTACCCAGCTTGTGTAAATCTTCAGCACATATAAAATAGTGTAATAAACAGCTTTTTCTTTGTGAGCAATTGGCAGCTGTGACCTTTAGCTGTGTTCCACCGCCAAGCAAATGCTTGATAAAAATCGGTTCACATATCTAAATGGTCCCGTTTCTTCCTTTCTACCCTCTTTTTCATTTGACTTGCTTTAATCATGTTTCCCTGCTAGCTGTCACAAGTAAATAATGAGTAGACTGAAGATGTCTTTGATTTGCAAGGCCTTAGCTGGGTCACAGCTCAATTGGCACAGACAAGGAAAAAATCAGCCCGTTTGCTGAGGGCTCATTAGGAGCCTTGCCGCGTGAAGCCAGGGTCACTGGATGATATAGAGTCTTTTTATTGAAAACCCCTTGATCCTCAAGATCACGGAAATATGCTCCGCCATGATGGCAAGAGAGAGGGGAACAATTTCTCCAGATGACAAATTATATGCTTTGGGCTCGGAGGAAAAAAGAGAGAGAAAGCGTGAATACAGACAGACAGAAGAAAGAGAAAGAGAAAGAGGGAGAGGACCTAATCTATACCTATGTGACTCTGAAGCCTGCAGATGAAAAGTTGCATCATGTCAGACCCAGTTTTGATGCATGCTGCCCGGAGATGAGACAGCTGGCAGATATACTGCGGGTAAGAAGGCTATTCGATCAACATTTCTGCAGGGTTATCAGCATCAATTTTTAATAGTCTTCCATTAGAAAAAATGGAAATAAATCATTTCTATTTCTTTGAGCCAACTGTGAGAATAAATGTAAACAGCCATTAGCATCTGTCCTTCGCTCTAGATAAAATTGGTAAAACAACCATCTGCTTGAGCTCAGTTTTAGACTGTAGATGCTATTCTGTGCTATATTTGATATTTCATAGTAAATACATTGATTAAGTTTGGGTGTTTGCTTCCATAATCAATAGCTTCCATCAGTAACTTTAACATTATTTTGGAACTTTTCAATCTGTTGTAGTCCACATGACAACTCAAATAGTTTCTGCTTGAAGAAAAGAAGGGTTTTTTGTGTGTGTGCGTGCATGCATGCGCAACTAAAGCGCAAACTAACAGGATTAATACTTATCAATTAGTACATCTGCAACAGGCTTAATGGTGGTAACATTTGGTATATCATTAGGCATATCATCCAACAGCTGGGTAATAAATCCTGCTGTGCTGACCCAAAACACGCACATATTCACAGAAAAAGTTGCCGTTTTTCCTTTTTTCTCAGTTGCTTTTAGTATTCCACATTACTACTGCGTGTGCTTCGATAGTCAAGACTATGGGGTTTCTTTTTTCTAAAACATTTTCTGAGATTAGGAGGTATTTTTCAGTTGGAGTGGAACTTAGTTGGCGTTGACTTCTATAACTAATTCTTCCTTTAAGGAGGTTTTCAGTGGCCTCAGCCCCCATTATTCTTGCACATCTCATTCCTCTGATACTTCTCCCTGCTTGTTCTCCCACGTGACGATATCATTACTGCGGAGATGCTGTGATACCAGCAATAATTATTCATAAAAAATACGAACCTGCAAATTAATGGGGAGACATTATGCATACTGGTCTATCGTGGTAATGCATTTGAGGGTATTTTTAACACAGGGTAACGCCGGCGCACAGGTTATCACCTGCAGCCCGTTATTCATATTCAGCACTATTTGAGCCAAGGTTAAACGTGGGTATTAAAGAACGGCAGCCGTAATGGTGTCACTACAGGGATGCATGTTAATGCACTCTGCTTATGTCCTTTATTTCCATCAGAACAGTCGATATTTGGTTTATTATTCCCTTCTGTTACTTATGAGAACATTGGCAGAAACCTTTTTGCTATTTAGTGTCAAACTGTCCCATGCTAAAGCTAAAACTAAACATTAATGGTTTGGGCAACTATGTATGTGAACAGCCATTAATCTTTAGTAATGGATATGAATTTTTTTCTATTGTATTATACTACATATTTATGGTTTTACAGTCCAAGGTTGTCCACGGGTCTGTTCTTTTAATTGGGAACAGTTATGGCACTTGTTATCAACCTCTGCAGAATTAGCCGTGGTTATTCAGTCCCCTCTGGGGCTGCATACAGTATGGCAGCAGCGGTAAGAAACTGTGAAAACTAAGGTCCAGATAGAGAGAAGGATAGAAATGGACACCCAGGGAGCTAGACAGAGCCAAAGGAAGCTCGGGACAGAAGGCTCTGGTTGTGACATGTTAATTGCTCCTCTGCAGCCAGGTGCAGCAGAGAGTTGGCATCTTGTAAGGTCTAAAACTGCCTGGGAGTAGTTGTTTCTCTATTTTTCATTCACACCTGACAGGTAGCACTGACACTCACTGTGCGCACACGCTTACTGCCTGAAAAAGCATAACAGAATCAGATGTTTATCATCCCAAAGGGCATCACGTCACACTGCCAGTCCAACTCACTCCAGCTGATTGCAAACAAACTCACTGACATGTGCTTCTACAGTACTTGGATCCAAACCTCTCCATGCAACTGTCCGTTTATAGCTCCTTTTGAATTGCAGGGAAGGTATTTTCGGTGGTGTGTGTAGGATTAATACAAGCAGATTTTTCCCTCTCAAAAATAAGGTTTTGCTCCCACACGATGATATTGTTTTTTCACTGTTTCATAAATTTAAGTGTGGGGGAATTCTTATATGTTTGCTGATTTTTTTTTTTTTAAAGCTTCATGTTTCAAATGATTATGGCACAGTACAAGCCTCTGTAAGTAAGGCATTGACACACAGTTCTGCAGGGCAACAGGAGAGAAGTCACACAGAGAGGACTAGCTTACTAAAGGTCAGACTGTCACTATGTGGCAGCCATTCTAATCTCGCTTAACCCGAACTTTAATAGTGCAACATGATCTCCATTAGTGACTACAGAAAGCGACACTCCATTTGTATAGGTGGTCATCTCTGTGTTTTTCTGAGATCATATATGATTGGGTGCACATCTCTGCATCTATGCCTTGTAGAATTTTTCTAGCTTGCGACTGGCTTCCTGCCTAACAGTGGCACAAAAGCTCCGACTACCTAGGCAACGGGAGCCAAGGGGTAAGAGCCGAGGATAGCTCCTCTTGTGCTGGAGTCATAGAGGCAGTTTGGTGACCGGGCAAAAAGCAAGAGCAGAAGAGCCTATAAGTGGCCCGGTAAAACCTGCAGAAGACCGTGACCACCGCTTGTTAAGAGGGTATCTAATTGGTTTACAACCCATGTCATCACCACTTACAGTAGTTTAAGATACGCCTCCATAACCCAGTAGTCGTGGGCACTAAATGGAGAGATGGAGAGGACCTTACCCTGAATCATGAACAGGTTTAAATGGGAGCTCGTTTGATATAATGACTTATAGCTGGTCTCTGGAGAGAACTCTATGGTAGATGGCCCAGTTTTTATGACTGCTTTTAATGCTTGGCATTCTGGCTGTAACAGTCTACATTCCCAATGAGCTCTCATTAAGTGGAGGCAGTTCAGCATGTTTCCCCACTCTAAAACCCATTCTGGTCATCCAGTTTTGTTTTGTTTTTTTCTCCCACTCTTTCTACCAGCTTATGAGTAACTCTTCCATTTGGAACAGCATAATTATAAACTCTTTATCTGTAAATATTTGGTAAATTATAGTGCATTGTTGGCTATATCACACTTATAATAAGTAGATAATAAGTAGGTAACAGCTAGAATAATTTCCACAGTGACCCATCAGCTCAACTAAGTATCGCGTAGTTGCGACTGTTTTAGGTAATGAGATAATAACTCAGATTTAATTACATAGTTGCTAGGAAATTTGGCAGCCTCATAGGAACACCTCCTCTCTAACTCACTGATTCATGTTATGATAGTAGTTATCCAAAGTTTATATTGGTAATCAACACTGTACAATGGAAGCCAAAACTTTTTTAATTCTATATCATCCACAAATTAAGAAACAGCAAATATACCATAGTGTAAGGGTGTTTCTCTGTGCTTACAGTGTGGTAGATCTTCTCCCTGAGCTATAATTTCACTACATACCACTGCAGTTTGGATTTATGGGTAATAGAGGAGGATTTTTTAAGAGACTGGCTACCTCTTCTGTGCAGAATTTATTTAGGCCCATCTGAGTTCTTATAAACCTAAACCAGTCAGGTAATACTGAGGTTTTGCATGTTATTTTAGCTGTGCTTTACTACTGTTGTATAGCTTATTAAAACTTAAAATACATTGATTTGGTAAATCCTTTGTAAATACTTGACTGTTTGAGAGAAACAGTCTGAGTGCTGCATCTTTTCCTACTAGAGCTAAATGTGAGTAAGAGTCACTGGCAGTAACCTGCCTCTTTCCTCTGGTGTTAATGAGACATAAAGTGTGAAAGGAACTATTCAGTCACTCACTTCATCATTGATTGTGGAGCCAGTCTGACTAATTTGGTGAAGTGACACATACAAAAAAAGGGACTTAATAATTTCTGGCCTACACTAAACAGATTGGCTACCTCTGTAAAGTCCTTGTCGCACACAGAATCATTAGTCAAATCAAATCAACACCCAGCTAAAAGTTAAAAGTGTGGAAGAGGCAGTTTATTCTTTTTTTTAAAAAGCTACACTTCTTAACGCCTTTAACTGCGCAGAAGGATGAAAACTGGCAAGTGTTAAAGCGGGCATCAAATTAGAAGAACGAGAAAGAGCAAAAGACAGACACAATGCTGGGTGGGGGGGTTGCAGGTAGTGATGGGAGGAGCGTGGGGGTTCAAAGCTCTCCTACCACTGGGAGCAGAATTATGCCTCCAGGCAATGCTGTTGGCAAGAAAGTTCAAGAGGTGTGGAAAAAAAATGGGGGGTGGGGGGGGTGTAGTTTTTAAAAAAAAAAAAAGCTTTCTTGAGACTTCACAGTCTAGTAACCAGGATGCTGAGTTGGATGTGGCAAAGTGCCCCAGGGGAGGCCAGGAGCGCTAAGAGACAGTAACCTGAGATGAGAGGTACCGAGCTTCAGTATCAAACCATTCCTGTGATACAGTGAAGACTACGCTTTCTGGTCACTTGATTTCTCTGTAACAGTGCGAAGGAGCAGTTCTCTTGGCCGGGCTTGCTGTTTGTGCTTAAAATGAGGAGAGAGAGTTTAAAGTTTTTCGGTGTTGTTTTGTACTTCTTCAGTAGAAATGCTTTTTCAGTTGCTGCCCTTGGTAACCATGGTTTGGTTTATGTATTAGAGAACATTTATAGCATGTGTTAAAGCCAGATGGTTTATATATATATATATATATATATATATATATATAATATTTAGAGGTGCTAAGTAGAGGTACATAATTTGTTCAGTTGAGTGGTTCTTGCTCTATTGTTTGCAATATTCAGTAACCAGAGTGTTTTGTGAAATCTGGGAACTGGGAATCTATAGTCTAATATAAAGTGGTGCTTGAACATTTGTGAGTCAGTTCGATTTTTATGACCTCAAATGTTTTCAGATTGTCACACAAGCAGTAAAAGTAGATAGAGTGAACCCAATTAAACCAATAGGGAAAAAATAATAAACTTGCTCACTTATTTAAAAGTAACAGCAATAACTACAACAGCCAGAGTCCTTTTGGTCCATATGGAAACTTTCAAATATCTGAAAGAAAACGCCTTCAGAAAATCCAGTAAAGGTTAGAGTCTGTTGCTATGACGAAGGGTCTGTTGAAATAAATGGGAGTACAGAGTTTTAACTTCCGTTTAAGTGTTTTCATCATCAGCCCTTTAAAGACGTTGAATTGCTTATAATGTTACAATAACAGTGACAGTAAAAGAAACTGTTTCCGATGTTTTTTTTCCGCCACAGTTTCCGGTAAACCTCTTTTTCTCTCGTCGCCATCACATTTATATTGCTGCCTTAAGTCTCCTAAATTGTTGGACTACTGCATTCTGCACAGCTGTGCAATTTTATGGCATTTGCTAATGTACTGTAAATGACATGAAATACGACTAACTTAGTTTTCTGCCAGCTCTGGCTTTTATATCATTTTTTATACCATTTTGAATTCCCATTTATTTATTTGAAGGCAGATGTGATTTTATGTCCTCACCATAGCTGTAAAGTGCTACTTTGAAATGCAAATTAAGCTTTGATTGAGGGATTTTCATGAAAATAGCGTTGTGTACAAAGTGGCAGTGTGAAAGCAAGTCCAAAGGGAGACGTTTTGTGGTCCCATTTGGGGCTTTGTGACGAAACGGTTGGTTAGGGGACGCTGTAGGACACGAAGTTGAGGCCCCAGCGTGATGAAAGACCTTGCGAACGGTCTTCGTCTTGTCTTCTCACTACAAATCACCCCTCCTGTAAAAGTGAAATTCCAGTTCAAAACACCCAACAGCTTTCCAGCCACTTTAAAAATGATGCGTCCAGCATGCTGGAAATGAGATTTTTTGTCCATTTAAGGGCAGATTTCAAAGAAAGGCTTTGGGAATCCAAATGAAATTACAGGATAGAGTGTCTGCTTAATGCCTTATATGCACTTAAAGGTAGAGTGTATACTTGAAAGGTAATGGCTTTCTGCAGTTAAGTATTATGGTGGCTCCCACACTGAAATGGATCTCTTTACTCGTGTCTTGACAGAGTTCTCTTAGTGAAGGTGTGGCATAATGTAGTTCCTACTCAGGTCTCTTATCTCGTGTCAGTGTTATCCTGCACACCTTGATAAAGCTTCCTTTCCTCCCTTGTCTTGTAACAACATTCCACTCTGTCTGACAGGTACTGTAGCTAGCTGGATCCTGCCTCTCATCTCTCTGTCTCTCACTACACACAACACACACAAAAGGCAAGGCTTTTTTCACTTTTCCCCATTTTTTTATTTTTTATTTTTTGCTTTTCCTTCCCATTAACGTAGCACACAGTGCTGCAGTATCAGAAATACATTTGGTTTAACTGATCCCACTCATCCCAATCGCCCTCTTTAATGGTTAGAGCTGCTGACACCGTACATTCTGCTAACAAGATCGGAATTAAGTTGTACACTGTGCAATGGAAAAATTGAGTACGCCAAACAAGCCGGCAGTAGTTGTCCATTCGAAAATCAAACCCGCCGAGTTGTTTTCAAATTTGCACAAGGTAGGCACGATGGATAAGAGGGAATATGGATGTTACGAAACATCGGATCCCTCCTTTCCAAACACCTCCTCCTGAAAGTGACACAACAGATCAGCATTCCTCACTTGAACTCTTACCTCACTAAGCTTTGTTATGTGGCGTTGGGGCATTAATGACATGCAGCCTGCTTTGTTAAATAAGTGTCTAAATGTGGTATATCTGTTTTTTAAGCCATAGCCTTTCACTGCCTGCAGTATAAAGACAGACATCCTGCAACTCAGCATTTACCTAAATTAAGATAAAAAAAGATATTGAAAACGTACGACAACCTAATGATAATTAGCATTTATGGGGAAATCATAAACACACAAATTCTGCTATGATAGAATCTCATTTCCATGTACTATAATAATATGATTACAGCTCACTTTAGAATAGACAAGGCAGGGATCATTATTGTAACATTTCCAAGCATTTATGGTAAAGGTAGAATGCCTGTGCTGCCTGTAATGGCCATGGCTGAGCCACTGACGCTGTGATTTAACCTGGCACTTTGGCGGCGGCGAGCCGCTCCTCCAAATCAAGGCTAAGTGGTGGATTCATCAGTGCCCTGTCGAGATGAAACACTCGCCCGGCGGTGACACAGAGATGAGGCCCTGATTGGGACAAATACGTCTCCCTCTGGTGTCAGCTCTCATTCACCGGTCTGAGCGCAGGCTGAAAGAAAGACAAATGTTTTGATTAGGAGTCTCTTTCAATGTCACAGCAGCCAGGGAAGAAGAATGAGATGAGGCTGTCTCCAAGGGAAGCAAATAGTTGAAGACGATGAGAGGAAAATGGATGTCTCCACTGTCTAGAGGGTGTCGAATGGGGATTCTGAGTCAGAGAAAGCTCAGTAAAATTGCCTCTTTTAATGTGACTGCATATTTTTTTCAGAATACCCTTTCAATTCCAGATTGGTGATTGTTAAAATTCAAGTGAAAATAAATACAATCTTTCAGAAAAGTAACAGTGACATCGGCAGTTGTTTATGGCTCTGTCTGCATTCCCTTTAAAAGAGTTTTTCAAAGCCAAGACAACAAAGTTTGTGAAAATCAGTTACCACTAAGCACTGTGACTTACTGCTGCTTATTCCCTCATCCTCAGAGTATTTCTATTATCACCACAGAATTGGGTTGTGGGAGTAGCCACATTTGCCTGCCTGTCTTTACAGGCATCTTTTGTAGATGAAAGATGCGGTTAAAGCACACTTGCTGATCCCATGTTTCCCCATGTTCTTCACATATCACACTCAACCTTTTGCTAATCCTGCGAGCTACCTAACACAGCACCTCGTGTAGCCCGACGTTTCCTCACAAAAAGAACAAAATGTTGGTGCCTGTGTTCCAAAGTTGAGAGGGAACAGTGTGAGTGAAAATATACAACGCAGCATTGCGAGACTTACCTTGACAGATATGGCGTGCATTTCAGTGGGATGCTGAAATGAGTAAACAGCTCAAAGTGCCCTCGCTGTTGTTCTGTGAGAGCTTTATCATGGATGGGAAAAAAAAAATCAGAGTATGGTTTATTTATGGTGCATCTTACCATTTGAAACCCCTCTTCTCAATGCACCTGTTCTGTAAAGATGTCTTTTTTGCTTTGTTTTTTTTTTCTAAACTAGAATAGATGTAAACTAAAAGAAAAAAAAATACATATATATATATAGAGAGAGAGAGCATCATCTACCAATCTGAGGGTCTGTGGATCCATTTCCTGTCTACTGCAGTCTGCATGTCAAAGTACCCTTGGGCAAGATAATCAAACCCCAACTTTCCCCTGATGCATCCTTCAGAGATGCTAGCTAAGGCGCTTAGGTATGCAAAAAGGTGCTTGTATGAATGTGTGTGAATGAGTGTTGTTGTAAAACGTGCTTTGAGTGCTCATTTAGAGTAGCAGTGCATATTTATTTGTTACTGAAGTTGTGCAATTAAAGGTTCTAGCCCTAAATCCTAACCCCTAATCCTTGTTACTAGGGGTTAGGGCCTTGAAGTGGAATGTGTTAACCAACTATAATTTTACAGTTGCTGTTATAAAGTTAAATCTATTTCCCAATTGGCAAGAAATCTGAACTGAATAAATACCATTTTAGGTTTTTGTTTTCATGGATAACATAAATTAAATTAATTGGAAACCTTTCCTATACACCTCCGAGACACACTGTTCCATGCACTTTGGTTATATTTTGAAAGCAATTTGATCCTATCTCTTTATTTAATCACACTCAAAGAAATAAAAATACTAAAATAAGTCTTGAAAGTCTAGGTACACTTTTATCTTGTCAGCCCGACAAAATATGAGTTATGGCTGGACAAAAGACAACTTAATGCAGCTTTCTGTTCCTTTGACATATCGTATAATAGAAAAATGTGGCTCTGCCTCAAAATATAGTGTATGCCCTATTGGACTAAGACCTTCTCTACACCGCATCCATCAAATCAGCCACCTGAGTCTGTTTCAAATACTCATCATTCCTTAATGAATGTGATCAATCCCAATGTACACCTGCTCTGAACACCCTCCACAGTCCCTTCTCCGGAGTATCCTTTATGAATCATCAAGTGTGTCGATATCCATATTCCGACATCTTTATGTCAGCAACAAGACAATAACAGTGCTGGCCCTGAGCTCTTAAAGCAAACATTTTAACAAAGACTCTAGTAACAGGAGGGTAGTGAAGAGGCTGGAAGCCATGAAGTGAGGAAAGTGGACACAGAAAGGATATAATGGAGCAGAGAAACAGAAGGGACCCTTCCTGTTCAATCAGGCCCCATCTGAACTCACAAACTCCCTCTCTTCTCCATCTTCCTCACTAATTTGCATCTCTTTTATGTCCCTGCTTTCTATTATGCAAAAGTGCACGCTAAAAAAAGTAGTCCAGTTCACAAAGTGAGTCGCTCCATTTCCCCACACTTTTTAATCAATACCAGTCAGGGTAGGGGGGGTTATGTGGTGTTCAGTTGCATTTATGCTAACTGGAATATTTGAACTGTTCTCTTTGAACTGTAGTTACCTTGGAAACTAGCCCACAGGACTTGTTTTATAACAGTAATTACAATTAGTGGTCAGACGAGGTCTTGAGTTTACAGAACATATAAATACAGAATCTCATATACATCTTACAGGTATAGCACCCTGCTTTGTGAGCTATGCGGCATTTCAGAATGCTCACTGGCTGCTTGGAAGCATCCTTGACGACCTTTACGACCCCCGGCTTGCTTTACATGGATGACTTTTCTAGCTTATTGTATGCAGACTGCCAGGAAACATGAAGCCTTGAGAAATTTAACAAGCGGTTTGTCGGCTCTGATACTCCACTTTCTGATGCCCATGAAATCTTAGTTCTTCTGGCCATGTAGCTGATGATAAAGCGGGCTCCTGCAAGGCCTTCCCGCTGTTGCCATTTGTAATTTTTAGAAGTCATCACTGGGGGCGATACATCTTGATTGTGCCTTGGCAACTGTCATGCTCCACTAATGCACAGTGTGAGAGGGGGCATAAATGCAGAGTCTTCCGGCAGCACTGATGTTTATCTTCCCTGCTTCATGAATTTGCATTCCCATAGACACAATTTACTCATAATGGCAGGCATCACAGCGTAGATAGGCCCAGTGTATTATCAGTCTGTATACAGTGTTTGTTTTACAAGTGGACAGGCAGGAAAGGGGGATTTGAACATTTTGATGAGGAAGACAGATTGATAGTAATATATGCCTCCTCTAATGGGCTTGATAGAGCTTTATGAAATATTCATCATTGGCTACTATTGTTGTAACGTTGCCAGCTGCGTCTGAGGGATCGCATTTTTATATTAATAAAGTAGCCCGTGTAGGACAAGCCTAATGACTCTGAGAAATACTGCGTTATTTCATATCATAGTTCGTATAAAACGGGGGGCTTTCAAAGTTTTCACTACGACACGCCAGTTTACGAGCAGGGGTATGATTGATGGCATTTCACGAACACGTTTAGCTCGTGTTTGTGAAACGTGTGGTTGGAGAATGGTGGTTTGCTTTTTTTTTTCACTAGAGTTGTTCGTTAATGGTGGCATCCTATTACAGTACTACACTTTAATTCAGCCAGCTTTTTAAATTGACCCATTTTTCACTCGAGACGGATCGATCAAGCAAGGTTCTTGATTTTAGTCACTTATGGCGGTGAATTCAAAGATTATGAAGTTTGGCGCAATGCTGTTGTCCATATAGTGGACATAAGGCGTAGCATGAAGTGTGGATGCTTCATCTTTCCTTCTTGTGCTTGTGAGTCACACAGAATGTCGCGAAGGCTCACCACTGGCCTACAGGTTGCATTTTGTGTAAACTCTGGGTGTAAAACCTTGAAAGAAAGTTGAATTTCAGTTTTCATCTAACAGGGATGAAAAAAAAATCCCATTATTACAGTGAATATCATGTCCCACCCAGAGCAGACTTATGATAGATACTCGGGCAAATATTTGAGGCCTTGTCATTCCTGCGGCTCCCCTTCTCTCTGAAAGTAGATGTTTGTTCACAGTGTCCTTTCTGCCTTTCAAAACACAAGGAATGCAATTTCTTTTAGAATGCAGCGAGTTTTAAAAAATTATTGGTGTTGCACTTCTCTTGTTCATTGACTGTAGATGTGACCCTTTTCATTGTATCTGCATACTGTACCTTTCTCGCTACTTTCACAGATTTATTTGGAGGGAACTAAAACTATGCATTCTCAGTAACTTTCATCTGCAGAATTAGCACTAAAATTAACGCTAATGTAGTACAGTGTGGTTTGAGGTAGTTTGCACAGGGTGCATTCTGACTGCCAAAATCTATAATGACTTCGTAATTGCCTAATTAAACTCCTACAAAGCCGCTGATCATTTGCAACAAATCAAAAATCACTGGGCAACTTCAGGAATTGTATTGTGAATAAATTTGATTAGAAGCGATTGAACAGTTGATTGACGTGCAACTTTGGTTGGTTATGTTTGATAATTAGCTGGCACTTTTCCTGCCAAGTTTCTGTCACACATTTGCAGCGACATTGCTTTAACACCTCCAAAATTGGGGTGTGTTTTTCTTTTCACAAATGTCAGAATGCTTTCTCAGCCATCATACGGGACTCACTTTTCACCAATCGAACAGTGATTTTCACAAACGTGGAATGGACTCTTGTAGATGCGGGCAAGACGGATGTCATACTACATATCAGCACTGTTGAAATAATATTCAAGCTGTAGATAATTATAGTGCTGATACCACTGCCATTAGATTTATGTGGAAAGTGAGAGGAATGGAGCCCAGTTGTGGGTTTATGACTAATCAGTGTCTGATGAAGGAGGACATGGAAGTACATTGTATTTGAATATTTAGGTTTGTTTTTTAAATTCAGTTGCTAGAGCTAAAGATTTCGATAATCAGCATTAATACTGCAGTGGATTTGTGACTCACGACTGCAGCTACAAAGTCTTTTGAAGTGTTCAGCAATAATTCACAGAGCTTTGCGAAAACAGCAAAATGGAAATCCAGTCATGTGCTTAGAAAATGTACTTCTTTTTTGTGGTCACGGGAATACACTCGATAAGAATCGTTTAATTTAGTCCCGTTTTCGTCACCCTTCTAACAAACAACCTGACTGTAATGGCAGCTACAGCACATGAGAAGAAGATAAAACATATCCTTCAGACGCTCACTCAAACCTTTTCCTCCTTCCAGTGCTCTTCCACTTCCATGCCACCAGAAACTACCAGCAGAATCTGTGGTCAGTGGCGACCAAATAACAACACATATGAGTAACTCACACACTCCCCCATATTCTGAATCTCTCCTGTGCTTCTAAATTGCTAGTATAAAATGCCCAGGCCAGAGGGGTAATAGTTTTTGATAATGATCCTGGGCTAAGCTTTGGTGCTGTGTGGCCACATGCCGCACAGACAGCATGCTGATTATTTCTCTGAAGTGTGTGTGTGTGTGTTTGTGTGCGTGCGTGTGTACACGGATGTGTGTCCGTAATGGTAATTTCCAGGCCTGATTGGCAAAGAGCGATGAAATTGGGGGCAGTTAGCACTGAGGGGAAAATAGTGCTGGAGTGTGTGGAAATGCAGCAGCCGTCCAATGGTAAACAAATTATCTGAAGTGAAATGACAACATTAGGCGATGCAAAGTGCCGGTCCACATTATGAATATGGCTCCATGCTATGTTTTTGACTACCTGTGTTTTTTTACACCATTTGAAGCAACTGAGCAGTCCTTATAAAAGATCTCTGGCCGCCTCACATTCTTAGGCAAGGTATTCAATCACAAGCATGAATCATAATCATTTCATGCGAGTAAACATACACTGTAATTTACTTTGCATCGAATGTATAAAAGATGAATAACAATATGAGGATATGAAAATGCTGAAAACGTCTTTATGTTTCACCACATGCGTTAAATGCGGATAAATATGGATGAGCTGAGAGGGAATGCTTTGCTTTCTCTGAAACAATCTCAGTTTTTGTTGACAGAGCTGGCTTAGCGAAAGGCGGATGTGAGATAATAGGCGGATAGCTCATGTGAATGATTTGAGCAAACTGCTCAATTTGCCAAAACTAAAGAGCTGTAAAACACTTCTTTATGTGACTTATTGTTTCAGACATTATATGAAAACCAAATAAGTACTTGACTTTTTTTATTCATTTTCTTAAGCTCTATTCATAGTACAGGCTCACCGTTGCTGAGTGAGAAAAACCCATAGGGCTGTCTGTTGTCTCTAGCGACAGACAAAAGGTGTCTGTGTCTGCTCTATGTGCCCACACATTTACAGAACCTAACCCCCGAAGTCAAGACCCATTTGACTCACAGCAAATTGGCATGTCTAGACTCTTTTCCATTTGATTGTATTTAGTTATTTATTTATTCGAGCAAGCTCTCGACTAAACTGTTTGTTTTTTTTCTTCTATTAATGTGGATCTCTGGCTCTGTGGGCACCCGAGCCCGGTCCCCCTCCTCCTTTTTTTTTTCCTGTCAGGAATGAAGAGTTAAGTGAGGGGATTAATTACTAATTGCACTTTTTAGCTATGAAAGCATTCTTCATGAACAAGTGAGGAGAGAAGTTGTTGCTCTGACACGCACATGCCAGGCAAATAAAGACAAAGTAGATTTTGGTGGCTCGGTTTTTTGCCACCACTGTGATGCCCCGGTGATGGATACCTCTGGGAAATCTGACAAAGAGTGTTTTTGGTGCAAAGTGGATGGATGAATGATAAGATGCAGCCACATCAGCCTACCCACACACATCATCCCATGTCACTATTGCTGCTGCTCCCTTATGAAGACATATTAGCTGCAAAACCCAGCCAGGCTTTAAATTGAATGAAGGAGGTCACTTTTTTTTAACTGCTTAAGTGATAGGTACAGGCTGGTGCCGGTTAAGTCCTACGTTCTCTTGATCGCTGGCTTGATGGTCCTCTGAGGACACCAGTTTTGCAGTGGCAGCATTTAAAAGAAAATGTTTTGAAAGAATACCTTCTGAATAAAGACGGATGAAGTCTCGAGTGTCAAGTCCTAATTTAAAATGAGCAAAGCTGAAATTGCATTCAAGTTCCCACGGGTTTGTGGGTTGTTGTTTTTTTTTTTTTAGAATAAAACCATCTGTTCTTCAGTCTTTGCTGGAGAACAGTTTTGTTGTTTAAGATGTGCTCAAGCTAAAGCCAAGAATAATCACATTCAGGTTAAGGGTTATTTTAGCAATTTAGTATTCCAATGTCAAAGTGTTGTAGATTCATTTTAAGTTAAGACCAAGATCCAAAAGTGGTGCATGTGCTACGTCATGTGTTAGGCCCAGACTGCTAGATAGTATGCATGTTTGCAGCATTGTCCTTTTGAACGGTCTTTACATTGTCATGCAACACATGACACTTCCAGCTTAACTCGACACAGATGAGCCCTGGTTGACACTTTTTAATGTACTGGGTATGCACAGTGATGTTATCCTAGTGCTCCAATTTGTTTTATGTCAGACATTTGCTTTTGAAATGAATTTAAGTTTTTAACTTAAATTACATTAAATGAAATTCAAATGAACTTTCTGTCACTCTTGGGTCAGGTTATGTCATGGCTATGGTTCAGAAGGCTACTAAACAGAAGGTTGGTGTTTCGTTCCCTGGCTGCTCCAGTCTGCATGTCAAAGTATCCTCGGACAAGATACTGAACCTTCATCAGGGTGTGAATGTGTCCGAATGTTAGATAGAACTAATGTGTGTGCAGTAGAGACATGTTGTACTTTGAGTGCTCAAGGTGAGTACACAAGAACTCGTCCAATCACAGTGACCGAAGGTGCTCAGTGCTCGATAGTTTAAGAAACAGTTTTAATCAACTGATAAAGTCTCACAGCGTGCATGCTTTTTATAAAGGGCCTCGTGATCCAGAGAGAAAATGTTGAGTTGAAAGATGATGAAGAACCTATTCCGTTTTTTAAGACAGAACTCATTAATTATTATTTTTAATCAATCTTCAAATACACAGAGGCAAACAGACAAATATTAAATGCAGAAACACACTGTGAATGTGTCCCCTGGGAAAGTTTCTGGATATTCTAAGTTTCTAAATGTCCCTTTGTAATGTTTTAGGGAATGTCTGGACTTAGAACTCATTTTTCAACACCACTGATGAGTGGTTAGCAACTTCAAAAGTCACCGGCTGGGCCATAACTTATTTGTGTCACCTGGAAACATTTCTGTTAGAAGACAAATTTGTTGCCTAACTGAGAAGTTAAAATTCAACTATGGAGGTTTCTCCAATATGCAAGATGATTTTCAGTTTTCTGGGTTATGACTTTTACAACACCGGCAGAGACATTTGATTACAGACTCATGGTGGGAGTCCTCCTGAAGTCTGTCTGCATAGATCTTTGACATACCCACATATTCTAAATGAATGGATTACACAGTGTGTTAAAATGTGATGCCGGGAGGCAGACTCTATCAAACAGCCACAGGAGCACATTTAACAACGCATTCTGTTTGTGGAAATTTTCCCAATTAAGCAACACACTAGTACAGTGAGCATATTTCCCGCTACAGCTGATGTTAACACTCAAAATGTGTGGTGTGCTTCAGTGAAGACACAACTTCAAGTAAATCTACCGGTAATGGGTGGCATATCATACATACCTCATGTGTGGGAGAGAGGTGCGCAGTCACACCTTTGATGACACCTTTAAAGAGACTGTTTTCAGATACAGATGTTTGCATGTAGCAGTTCTAGGAAAACTAGTCCTTAGATTTAAATTTAATCCACATTCTTACATCCACAGATGTGAGACAAGAGTGATTATACGGGACGTGTAGAAAGCGTGACTTTATGTGTGCTTCCAGCCTTCCAAAGGTAAACTGATTGACTTGAGTTTGTCGGTTTAACAGTAATGCCATAGCTCATCAGATTCAGTGATGTCCTTTGTTAACAATGGGTTTTTCTGAACAAGACAGTAGATCTGTTCAGTTGTGGTCTATATGTTAGAGTCCTTCATCTGTGTGTTCAATGGGTAGCAAAATAACACTAAGATAAGTTCCACACATGGAAACACAGCAAAGGCTGAATGAAGATGTCTTGATCTGAAGGGCAATGTATATGGCTCACATGGCTCACATGGCTTACATGCTTTTTTCAAAGGGCCTCGTGATCCAGAGAGAAAATGTTGAGTCGAAAGATGATGAAAAACCCATTCCGTGTTTTGAGAAAGAATACATTAATTATTATTTTCATTTCTTTTCCGGTTATGGCGCTAGTGATAGATGGATATCGAAAGGCAACCCTGTACTGCATTGTGTATTCCTTGACAGGGTACATAGGCGAGAGCAAGAATGAATATGAAAAAGTACAATTTCAACGAGTTATCCATCATAGAAATTCAGCTCTAAAGTGAAAAGAAAGATTGCAGGATTCCTCAGTTGAATTCAAAATCTGTTTCTTGTACGACAGCAGTCCTCCCTTTGTTTGTGGTTTGAAATCTTGAAGGATAAATAATTCTTTTTGAATATAAAAGCGAGCATAAGAAAGCAGCGCGATGCAGAGATGCGAGATGAAAACGCTCTTTAACGTCTCACACAGTCTTTGCTCTGTTTATCATTGTAATTGACTACATGCTACTCTTCTGTCAGCTTTTTTTATTTGTATGTGACTAACATGTCCATGTGTGAGTGTGCGTGAGCCCCTTTCGGCGTTAAAACCCCCCAAAAAGCAGCAATCTGTAAAATATGCCGGCTTTTTGCCAGCACATTCGAAAACCAGGACACTAATGGAGAAAAGGGCTAGAAAAATCAAATCCAAACAATTGAACTCAGAAGTCTGAAAATAAGACAGCGCTGTGAACAAAACTGAGTAAAGCGAGAGAGCAAGTAACACTTTTCAAACCTTTGCTGCGGTTTGTGCTCCCAAAACAGTCTGAGGGCGTCTGTATGAATGTGTGTCAGTGTGTGTAGGCTTAAGTTGATCGGCAGCCTGCCAGTGTTTTGAACTACACATCAGTACCACTTTGTACCCTCCATTCTGACCCCCCCTTTCTACCCCCGTGCGACATACACACACACACAACAGCCTCCCCATTAACACACTCTGCCTCTAATGGAGTTCACTACTCACTACTTTCCGCTTGAATGTGCAGTAGAGGAGTGCATCTAATAGTAGTCGCACACAGTTGGACTACATGGGTGTGAGCTTCAGTTAATATATGCCACTAGAGCCTGTGTTGGCAGACAAGATTGTGTTATCTGCTGTGGTGTGTACGGGCCCAGCCCATCTGTACGGTGACATCCTTCATAAATGAACCAAGCCGAACTGTGACGGCTGTCTCTTAGCCTGTGCTTCAGTCCTGTTGCTGCACTGACACCTCTGATGCATGCGCGGTATCTTGCCTCAGTATCATGAATACTGAAAGGATGTGCCACATTTGTATATCACCCTTTAGGCTTCTTTCAACGTGATTCCGCACGCCTTCCTCTCTCTTCACTCGGTATTTTGCGCGCTGAAAGCAGGTGCTTATAAAAACATCTCTTTCCTTCTTTTTTTTTGATGTAAACATTTTCTTGCCCTCTTCACTTTACTAGCTTACATTAAAAATAGCGCAGTGATTTAATCTGCTTACGGTTAACCCATCCCCTTTCTTTTTTGCCTTTCTTTCTTTTGCTTTTTAAGGGACAGTGGCCATGTTTTCCCAGCAGCCACAGGACCTGGTGGTGGTGGCAGGCCAACCTGTGACATTACCGTGCAGTATCCCCGGCTATCACGGCGTCGTCCTGTGGATCAAAAACGGCTTGGCGCTGGGTGTGGGCAGAGACCTCTCTGGTAAGCATCTACCTCCCTTGAGCATGTTACCCTGGATTTCTGTGTTGCCCTCTGTTTCATCTATTAATTATACCCTCTAATATAACTGTCATATTCAAATGGCTGCTTTTTGTCATCTCAAGTCCACACGTGTCAACAAGTTACCCTTTGCCAAATACATGAATCCACAGAGAGATAAAGCAGGGCCCCTAATAGTGTGTTTCATCAATCTAGAATTGCAAGTGCACTAATTGTATCACTCAACATGAACGAGCAAAAAGAACTCATTTATGTCACTCTGTTACATGCAAAGTTGAATCTTTCATAGTTTCAAACCAACTGCAGCACGAAATGAGTTGTTGCCCTGGTCTTTGTTGGTGCTTCAGGCTTCTAAATGGCTTTTTGAAGAGTACCTGGTGTCCTCTAATTACACTGCACCTCGTGCATAATTGTCTTAATTGTTTAATTTAGTGCAAAAGTGACTACTGCACTGTCACTTAGTAGCCTGTTGTCAAACCAATCAAAGCTTTGTGTGCTGGCGACCTTGATGAATTTCAAGGAAACGCATCGCTCCTTTTAATAAACCTGAACAACCTTTTGAAGCGCAAAAGCTGCTGGATAAGAAAACCCTGCAACACCATGTCGCTGTTGCATTATTTATTGAAAGGTTCATAAAATTCTCCCGAAACATTCATTTGAATGTTTACGCAGGGCTCCGTACGCAGCGGATGCATTACTCTTTAAGGGCACAGTCTTTATTTTAGAGCTGTCTAATTTACCTCGTGCACGTCTGCTCTGTGACCACTGAGAAATCTGAGTTAATTGCGATTCGCGGCACAGTGTCACAATATCCAACTGTGGCCATTTTCAAAACACAAATGCCTCTCGTGATCACCGGCGATTAAATATGTATTGCTCTACAGATTTGAGGTCCTCTACCCTCTGACCTTTAGCAAACGCTCTTTAAAGGCCTTTTCCTGTCACCAGCGTGGTTTGTAATTAAACCTCAGTGGCTGACAGAGCCCCAGTAAAGCCATCTTATTCTCTCTTCAGGTCCTTATCAGGCACAGGGGAGGCTGAGAGGTAGCTGTAAACAATAGTCCCACAGTCTTCTTTGGAGGAAAAGGAGGCAGACAGGGAAAGTACTTATGATTGCTGGAGATAGAATGGAAGAGAGAGGGAGTAAGAGGGAGCACAATTTTATTTAGGGTCAGAGTGGAGCAGAGATGTTTATCCTCTTCTATTTTATTGATTTAACAAGACAAGACGATCAAGATGAAATCTCATTTCAAGAATGGGCAAAGTCGGAGTAAGGTGGAGAAAAGAGGAAAGAGAGAACGTCGGGTCGTCACACCGAGGAGAACTGCAGCAGATCACTCTTTAACAACGCATCTGTAAATAATTTCCCAGCCACGGGCAGGATGTAGAAACTCTGACCTTCTCCATCAGCTCTCTTCTTCCTGTTGTTTGGGTGAATGATCAGGCCTGATGTGTAGAGTTTGAGAGTTTAAAAATGTGCACAGTTTCATATAAAGGAGGAATAGATTCCTGTCGGGGGAGGAAAGGTTGCTGAAATCAACCCAGCGATACGGACAGGAGCTGAGTGCCTCCTATTGAAGCAGATGACACTTTTTCAAAATAAAGTACTCCACAGCTGTCCCTTTTTTATTCTTTTTCTTTTTTTTTTGCTGCTCCTGCCTACCTAAACAAGTAACGCATGCAGAAGTAAACGAGTGATGGTGCATCATTGCAAGATGTACACAAAGAAAGGAAATTGGCAGCTGTATACATAAAAAGTGCGACGAATCAAATGTTGCATGGAGCATTTCAATAATATAGGTCTGCTTGGGTATTCATAGAAAGAAGCTGCGTTGGCAGCGTGCTCCGCCTGGGACCTGTTTCCATTCACAGGAGCAGTGATTAAACTGAGAGAACTCTTTCACCATTCAGTGCGAGAAATCATAGCACAAAAGCCAATGATTCCTATCTGTCCCTGAATTTCCTCTTCATTCCCTTTTGTGCCATGCTTTTCCACTCTAATTAAAGAAAAGTGAAGTAGCCCCACAGCAGCTCCACACGCCAGTCAATGCCATGAATATGTAACTGCTGCACAATTTGACGGCGACAATGGGCAGAGCGGCTATAAGTGAATTCTCCCGGTGTGCACGCAGAGCGAGATGGACGGGGAAGTGTTTATATACGTTTTGCCATGCACTTGTGGATATACTCCAGGAGGACGCTTTCTTGAGAAGAGACTGATGGCAGACCTTTAGATGCGAGCAGGTGCTACTCCTGCCTCTCATGAGATCAAATTGAACACTCCGGTCATCTGTTCACAGATGCAGCAAAACCTTTCTCTATCCCCCAGTGCTTACACTGTGTGAAATGTGCTCTAGGTAAACGCCATAAATCACTAGGCCACGCCTCAAGTCTCTGTATAGTTACACGCAGACACGCACGCGCATGGTCACCATTGATTCAGCCCGAAGACAAATCCATTCCCCTCTGATGGATTCATTACTCCTTAATGGGCCTATTTTACATTGTTTGCTTTGGGTAACGCGCGGTGTCTTTGAAATTCCCCGAGATCTAAGATCAATGACCCGCGTCACATGTGCCGAGGTGATCAGTCTTCATGTGTGTCAGTATAACTTCAGTCACATTGGCAAAATACATGATCAAGGTGCTTATGAGATGACAAAAACACATTTCAGCATGTTTATACTGTTTGGAAATTAGACACATTCTTGTCATTTACTATCCACGGCAAATGCAAATTGTATTCCTTTCGGATTCGGCTGATGCACGGAGATGAAACTGGAACGGAGCCATGTCCTCACATAGCGAAATTATTCTTAGTTTGCCAGAGGCACAGATGAGGTAATTGGCAAGATCATCTGTTTGCGTAACAGAAATTTGCATGCCTCGTACCTTGCCACAATTAAGACCAGCAAAGCGAAGTTGTGAAGTGCATCTTGTTTCCCGGGTGCAGTTAAGGCTCGGCTGTGTAGTCTGCAGTCAACTCAAGGTCACATAATTCAGATTTGCGCAATGATCATTACCCTTGTGATCCAAAATGGCACTATTGCTTTGAATCTCATCAGTGAACATAAAACTGAAGCAAAATGGGTCTCTGGGTGACCTTGTGAACATAATGGTGCATCCTTTCATTTAAGCTTCTGTTTTTTTTACAATTTTTTTCCTGAGTGTGGAAAAGTAGAAAGCGCCTTTTCAGGCAGTGGTTATTAATACTATTCACGGGAGCTTTTACTTGTGATTGGGCCTGTGTTAACTGTATGTACAGCATTTTTTTTACTGCCATTCCTCCATATGAAACTGAAAGAAAAAAGACATTTATCAACTGCATTCTAAGTATTCCCTCAGAACAGTAGCTGGTGGCATTTTGGTCATCTTGGTTAGCGTGCCACGTCTTTAAACTTCTCCTGTGTCCTCTGCCTGGTTGTACTGCTTATACTTGGGCATTTTTTTGTCCTTTGTTCTTCCCAGTGTATAGGCCCACAAGATTAAAAGCTACATGTTGGAAGATGAAATGCAGAGAGTAGTTTAATCGGCTGTAACTCACCCCACCAGCATATAATGAGGCCCACTTCATGCTCTATTAAAGGCTACTGGATTCAATGAAGCAACCATCAGTAATTGGACTTTGAGCATACGATGGGCTTTTGCACTAGACAAATTCAAGGACTTAAAAGCTGTTATAAGGCTGCCCAGTCTGTTATGTTCCCTGTGGTTAGTAAAACATATAATCAGAGAGCAAACCCTTTATAGTGATTCTGAGGGATCGCTGAAGTGAACTTAACTTATAAGGTGGTTGTTATCGGAAAATCCATATTTTGTTCCCAAAAATCTTTTGGTAAGAAACCAAAACTTATTTTTTTTGGGAACAAAAATTCTGAGTATGTGAGCAGAAAGTGTGAAGTTTCCTGTTGCAATACACAATGTTTGAAGTGCCCTTGTTCCCCTGTAAAACTCTCCAATTCACTCCTCAAGGTTCATCAATGATATTTCTATAAGCGCTGGAGGAAAAAGCAGTTCTCAGCTGGAAGTTACTCGCATTTGTGGGAGTTTAATTTGTATAAACACACATTCCCCGTGTTTTCCAAGCACTGTATCCACAGTAATTAAAAATATGGAGCATGAAAAAAAAGAGAATCTATCTTAGGAAACGAGCAAATCCAAAAGCATGCGGAATACCCCACAGAGCCGCCCAGTTAAACTCATTCTTCTTCTTGCTCATCTAACCCCATCGAGGGACGCATGCCGCTAAAAACTCGCAGTGCACATTTCGATAATAGTTGAGGGCGATTTCTTTGAAACCATCTCTCTTGACTTGTGCAAAATGTCCATGTCTCTTGGATGTTGTTCTCCATTCTTCACTTATTAAGCTGTAAATCATTTCAGAAAGCTTTGCTGGAACAAGTCAAACTAATTCCTGTTTATAGTTGAAGTAAAAAAAAAAAGAAAACAAATCATTATCCTGAATGCTACAGCTACTCCTTAAAATTGGCAGGAGTGCTGTAAAAACATGGACATGTATGAAAATGCATTGTGAGTAAAGTAACAAATTAACATTCAAGCTATGTTCACCTATAAAGTCATTGTAAAATCAGTTTCTCTGTTATCTAAATTACATGCTTTTGCAGCTCAGTTAAAGTTAATATGTAAATGGCTGAACTGTGAAAGGTAACGAAGCAGTATTTTCTTTTTTCTTCCTTTTTTTTTACAAAATGATTTTGTTATTAAAAGCTTTAAAAAAATAATCATTTTATCATCTTGCTTTTGGCGAGTGCACAGTATTTTCATTTTCAAATGGACAAATGTGTTTGCACTGCAGGCTACCCTCGTTACACAGTGATTGGCGACCATGGTTCAGGGGAGCATCATTTGCGAATCCAGCGTGTTGAACTGACGGATGATGCAGTGTTTGAGTGCCAGGCAGTTCAGGCTGCCATGAGGTCCCGTCCTGCCCGCCTCACTGTTCTGGGTAAGTCAACACTGAGCACACGGCAACTCCAAACAAACCCACTGTACCAGTGCCAGCAGGCTCCAATCACCGGATTGCAAATGGCTTGTGGAAAAAAAGCAAAAAAAAAGCACTGGCTTCTCTCTTTTAAATCTGTCAACTATCAGTTCTTAACTTAGGGAAATGTGTAGAACAAAGTAAACACCTTTGTTCCAATTATTTCATACAATAGTGTAATAACAGTATACATGTATTAAATCCCAGTATTCTTGAGCACTGGATAGAAGCACCACCAGAGCTCAAAGCAACACTAACAAATTCAATGCTTAAAAAGGTTTTAGGTTTTTTTTTCTTCCCACTTTCCAGCAACAACTCAAAACTGATGTTTCATGTGATGTTTTCCAAAACATGATAAAAAATGATGTTGCAAATCTTGAACAGAAAAGATCCTTTATTTAAGCTTTTGAAAGGGAATCAGGAATCCGTGATAACTTTTTCCCATTTGGCAGACGGTGTCAATATGACGAAACTTTTACAGAACCTTATTTCCACTTTAATTTCCTTCCTCAGCATGCAGCCTTCATTTCCATTATTACCATAAGCTTGAGAGGTGACAGGCTCTTAATTAAACTTTATTGGGTTATCATTCAGTGTTTTCATTTCTGCCTTATTAGGTAGCTCTAGTCCAACCTCTGGCTCACGTCTCTTACCTGGGTCTTTCAAGCGTTCTTCCCTTAACCTTCCTCAGTAGGTGAGTGCTGAATAGATAACTCAAGTCGGTGGCAGAGCAAGAGAGTGAAGGAAGGAATGAGTGAAAAGAGTGGGGAATTTGTGGGATGTCTGACGCCCGCTCCTCACCACTAGCAACTCATCCGCCATATTGATCCAGCCTAATGAAAAGTGAAGCTAACGATTTTGTAGGGGAGAAAACAGAAAGAGAAAATGAGAGAGGGGGAGACAAATTGCAGCATAATGTTTCTCTGGCAGCACAAGCCCCCTCCCTGCAAATGGATATAAGTGAATAATTATGGATACTTCTTCAGAGTTTAAAATGTCTGGTGTGACTGCACTTTTCCCATCATCTACTGCTTTCCTTTTTAGGGTGCATGCTCACATCTTTGAAAGTTCAGATGCTCTAACATCGAGATTTTCTTAGAAACTTTGCAATCAGACCTCACACTCAGGGGACATTAGGGGAAAAAGAAAAAAAGCCCGACAGGCAATTCAAGATGTTATTGCTGGACGCAAAACCCATTTTAATGCATGATTCTCCTACATTAAACTTCCACTTTGGCTTTTCAAGCAACTTTATTGAATCATAACACTGGCCTCCCACTGAAAGGTTCTACAGTCTAGAGCAGGGATCTCAAACTCGTGGCCCGGGGGCGACTTGCGGCCCACATCACAACTAGTGCGGGCCGTATATTGACGTGAAGAAATATAATGCGATTTGGCCCTTGATGTTACTTTTTTGTTAGGGTAGACGTGTTTGTTGTCGAGTGCAGTGTTAAAATAAGTTCTTTAAAAAGCAACAAATGATTTAATATGAGCAGAGAGTGCAAACATGTTGAGGGATTGGTTGTGTTAGTTAGCTAATGTGTACACTTATGTCTGCATTTTTATTTTGTTAAATACGAACAAAATGATAGCAGAGGTGCTGCCACGTGTCCGGCCAGAAAGAGAGTAACAACTTGTTTATTTGGTAGTTCAATGAAAGGCTTCAGTTAAGAGTGAGTAAAAAAATTGCGTTCACGTTTGTAGTTTTGTGTTGTTAAACAATAATTGAAATGTAAAAACACAAACAAAACACTACATTTTCAGAAATATTTGTGGGTGTTTTCTTGTTTGTTTGTTTGTTTGTTTGTTTTTTTGGTACTACTTGAACACTAAAGAGGGCCTCCAATGAGATGACAGTGCCAGCAGTGGCCCACAGCTCATTTAAGTTTGAGACCCCTGGTCTAGAGTATGGAGAAAAAGGTCTATATTAACTCAGTCACAGTTTTAATCACTCACTCATTAATATATAATAACAATTAGTAATGTTTTGATGCATGCTCAATCATCTTTTTGGAACAATTAGTAATCCACGGCTCTTTTCAACACATTACTGGAACACAGTATTCGGTTGAGGCATAAATTAGTCCAAAAACTAATAAATCCCTATTTGTAAAAATGGCACCACTGAAGACCATGCTGGGTAATGCTAGCTAGCTGGCTTGTTAACATCTGGCATGGGCTCTGCTGCACTCAACAACTGGAAAGAAGTAAAAATGCTCCAAAATAACTTGTGACCAATAGAGGAGCTCCATCTGCTGTTTGGCAATTTTTCAGTTGTTTAAATAAAACAAAACAAAAAGAAAAAAAAAAACAGATTTTGCTGTGTTTTATGGTTGTGCTGTTTTGGGCAGTATTTTCACTGTGTGCATGGTTCAGGCAGACGTTCAGCGACGGAGAACCAAGTGAGCCAGGGATAGCATGCTACTCAAGGCTAAAAGTTTTTTTCCCCTCATCATTTTTTCCACAAGCAGGCTTTTAAAGACCGACTCTCTAGCTCTGTGGATTTGTGTTTACAGAGACAAAGTAAAGATGTTTTGGGTGTTTTGGTTTTTCTTGGATTTTTGTTTTTTTTTTGGGAAGTTGTGTTTTATATTTTATTTCTTTTTTTAGTGGCACCATATGTTAAAATGATCACTGACTTATTCAAAAATAATAATGATAATATCTTAATTACTAATAATTATTCATTATATAAATACAATGCTATAAGTTGAATGTATAAAAAATAATCTCTGACAAATTTCAGCCAAATCACTTTATGTTCACACAAGGCTGGGACCCATGTCTAAACTTCCCTTTCTTCCCTGTGTTTGAAAAAGGTTGTTGCTCTACAATCAAATTGTAACCAAATGAAATCTAGAGGCAGTTATACATGCTAATATTACAATTAAGCTATAATACATTTTTATACATGTCTGAATCAACATCAATAAGCTTGTCCAGCAGTCAGACACAAAACTAAAATAAATAAATAAATAAATAGTTTTATTGGTTACCTATTAATATTAACTGATCTTAAGATTTTAATAATGTTTTTCAAGGCCAGCTCTGGGCTCACACCAAAGTATGTCTCAGATCTTCTGACACTGTGTGCGCCCGGTCGTAACCTGAGGTTCTCAGCCAAGGCTGCGCTGGCCATCCCACAATCTCGGCTGAGGATCAAGGATGACTGAGCCTTTTCTATCAGGGCATCCACTCTTTGGAACAACCTCAGCGAGGAGATCAGATTGGCGAGCTCTTTATCGCCTTTTAAATCCCTCTAAAGACATATTTTTATACGCTGGCTTTCTCTTTGCTTCCACTTTGAGTTATTTGTTTGGTGTCTTTTATAATGTTTTATCATTTCTTCCTTCTCTTCCTTTATAATCTTTATTAATTTGTATTTGTTTTTAATTTACCATTTTTTTTCTCTTTTTTCTTTTTAAAAAAAAATTCATTACTTTTAATATTCTTGCGCTGCCAGCTTTTCTTTATGATTATGTCTTATTTCTTTAATATGATTCTAAACACCACTTTGTTTAGCCTTAGTGGCCTTGGAAATTTTCTAGGTAAAAGCTGCCTTCAGTGAAAGGATGCTCATATGGGAGCACACAGTTGCCATAAGCAGTGGATGCAAATATTTTTTTACTTTCAGTTTTATTTCACCCCCCACTGTACTCCATGTGGTCGAATCTTGGTATTCCAAGTAAATTAAAGCAATAAAGCACTATTTGCTAACCCTGAAATTTCAACCGTAAGCATCACACGGCAGCAAGGAAGTGCAGCATTTGGGTGAACTGTATTATCTTAGCTAATAAGCTACGAGAAAGGGAACACCTTTATTCGTATTTGATTTATTGAGAGCAAGAGAGTTTATCATACCTCCCCATGAGCCTGAATGGTAGGTGTTTGTTTAATCCCCTGCCAAGCTCAATGACTCCACAATGCGCTGCCAGGGAGAACTCCAGGCTGATCTACACACAAGGTAATGGAGGAAATATATGCAAGGCCTGTGTCACTGCAAACTCCTAGCTGTCAATTACTTGCCAGCGGTGACAGAGTGTGTCTATCAACTTGGAAGGCAGCTACGGCCACACACATGCCTATATGCGCGCACACAGACACAAATACGGCACATAGGCATATATGCATTATGCTTAAATGCATCCTCACACCCACCAGTGCACACATGCACACAAAGTCTTCCATTTCCAAATTGACAGCAGAATAAATCTAAAGCTCTCCTCTCCATCTTTTATAATTCAGTTTCAACCCATATACATCCATGTGCCATGTCAGAGTAACTTCTCAACACTTAACTTTGATATCTTTGGAAACACAGAACACGAATATTCATGCTGCTAAAGAATAAAGTTGCATGTTTCAAGTTTTCTGTCTTTTTTCTCTTTTCTTTTCACTGAGTTTGGCCTTGTAAAAAATACACATGTAAACAACCCGCCCACTCACTAGAAAACGGAGCGAAAGCCTTTACTTCACTCTTATTCATTTCAGCCAATAATTAAATGGGGAAGAGTAAGGAAGAGTTAGGAAGTTAAAAAAGACTGACTACATCAACATTTATAAACGGTAATGAAGTCCCTTCATCGAAAAGCTTTGGCAACTAAATGGATAGTGCGCTTAAGAGTTTGCATGGCTTGCAGGCTTACTCTCAGATGCCAAAGGAGAATCAAGGTCTTGTGAATTAGTCATGAAGGAAGAGAATGGAGGGTTTCAGGTCCAAAAAAGACCCCTGAGGCTAATTATATCCCTTGCAGCTAGTTGGCACCTCTCCAGACCTTTGCTCTAATCTTTCTACCTTTGGTTGGGGACCGGTGGAATGAAAGGAAGTGGAATCACTGTTGTTTGATTAAGGTCTTCGGCTGAAAAACTTATCTAAGGTGTTTGGTTGATTTTAAATTAACTGGATTGTGGTAATTCTTTACACAAAATAAATATGCTTTTAATGAATTGTAGTGCCATTTATTGACAGACATTTTAGTCTTTATTTTAAGTGGGGGTTTTTTTGTCACCATATGCATTTACTCACTCCTTTTTTCCCCAGTCACTTAATGAATCCTTCCTACTTAATGGACAGCCTTGAATTCCTTTAATTAGTTAGTTCTCTTAATTTTGAATCCTGTCTTAAAAGGACACAGTTAATTAGTAAACTCAAACAGAGAGCTTTTGGTACACTGTTCACTGTTGGCTGTTAATTAAAATTTACTAAAGATAAACTCAAAAGATAAAAAAAAAAAAAATGCCTGGCCATTAGGCCCAATATTTTTCATTTATCATCACCGGCTATTCTCAAGTATTTTTTTTGATCATCCATTAACCTTGATGAGATTATTTTTTGGCTTGAAGCATGGATATAAAAACAGGAGATTTTTTTAAGATGTCGACGTTATCTGGAGGAAATAAAAAGGAGTTACAAAGCTTTTTGTGTAGTAGACAATAATCCCCCCATTCAGAAATGTTGCATCACTTGTTGTGTAACACTGGTGTCTCTGGATATCACAGTTCTTAACTTTTGTTTATTATGTATCATATGTACCAAATAATGTCAAAAAATTGGTACTCAGATGCTAAACGGATACTGAAAAGAACTATGGGATCACATACTCATTTGTAACAGTATTGATACCAGCGCTGCTGCCGTTGCCTCCTCCAGCTGACACACAGCTTCACACAGCAGTGGTGCAGACAGGCAGGCACAGAGCCCCTCCTCTCACTATCAGCTGAGCACTCAAACAGTAGCGCAACAGACTCAGCGAAGCAGCTTCAAGCCTGGCACCCCGACCTTTATGAAGAAAGACTGGGGTGCTGTGTTTCTTTTAATGTAACAGATTGAAGCAGAGAATAGTCTACCAGCAGCTAGACAGAAAATGCAACAGCCTACCTTAACAGCTCTATTTGATCGGCAACAAAAACATGGTGGCAAGCCACCAAAAGCACAGGAAATTAACATGGCTATAGAGCCGTGCAAGGATTGGTATTCGTCACATCTGTTTTGCCTTTTCTGTTTTTTGCATGTGTTGATAATAGTACTGAATATCTTTCCAAGTGCTGGTATCAAGTTTGAAATGTGAGTATTGTGGCAACCCTTTATTGTACGGTTTATCCAGTTACGCTTAAATAGTTGTCTGAGTGTGCAATAAGATACATTTTTGACCTTTTTTCTCCTAATATAAGCTCTGTTATTAATCTTGCATATTTGCGCATCAGCATTTCAACATTTACATTTACAATTAAACCATATGTGGTTGATTCACTTCTGGAAGAACCAATGTGCAGTTGGTGCAGCGGTTGAAATTCAAAGCCCCCGCAGAAGATCTTTGGAAATGAAAAGCATTCATAAATACAATATTACGCTGGTCGTCTGACAAACATAATTGATAGCACGCCATTTGAATGAACCATTGTGTGCAAGATATTTGTTTTCCCTTTCCTGCATTGTTAATGTTTTGGGCGCATGCTTCAGCAACAATATTCATGTACACAAAAGCCCAAGGGTATCTTTTGTTATTGTTGTTTTCAACTGCCAAAGCTGAATCAGCCATTTCTGTGGATAAGTCTGAATTCATTATTTCTCAAGGATCACACTGCCATCTTTTTAGTAATGGAAATGAACTTTGAGGGCAGGGCTAAAAAAAAAAAGAAAAGAAAAGAAAAGAAAGCTACTATAGAATTAGAAGTTTTCGTCCTAAAAAAAACACAAATTATCACAAATAGTTTATTAATGTGCATTTTAGCTTCAAGTGCTGCCTTTGAAGTATGTTTCAGTAAGTCCAAGGGCAAGTGAAAGCTTATATAGAAGACCTGTATTTTCTGTATTAGTTGCACGTGATCTTTCTTTTATTAAGATTTTGATTCTTCGTTTTTTCATTAAAGGTTAAAGTTACAGTCACCGAAGTCAGCCATATCAGTATCCTTTTTACCGGATACTGCTGTTTGAGCCACATTTTGAGGAACCCTTATTAAATTCTTTGCAGATTTCCTTGTAAGTAACCAATTTGTCTTTTACAAAAGGTAATTTAAGCCTAGCCAAGCATCTCAGTAGTATAATGAGAGATAAGGTGTCCTAAACGGCAGTCATTCTGGGAGAAAACTTGACTGTAACATTCACATTACACTGCCTTTTCTGCAACATGAGATGGGACAATAACTACATCTATGGTATCAGAGGCAGTGAGCAGGTGTGCGATTATGGCAGACAGGCTGTATGTAGGATGTTTGGTTTTTTTGTTGGGTTTTCTTTCCTTCTCAGCATTTGAACAGAAGGAGAAGAAATGACATGAATTCATGTGCCGCGAAACAACAGCACCGACTGTGTACAGGTGCTGAGCTAATTTGAATGCACCGCACTACTCAGTGAGTCAGTTTTCTTCAGTTGACTGTAATTCTTGTCAGCAAACTAATGATTGGCTTAAGAAAATATAACAACAAGGGCTGATAACTGCCAGAATTTGTTTACTTTTAACTGCAGGAAGGGGTTAATTGGATTTTAACCTTGCCTTAACCCCCCCCCCGGCCCCCCCCCCCCCCCCCCCCCACACACACACACACACACACATAAAACAACGCCACAAGCACGCACACACATACACACCACACTCCTTAAATTCAAACATACATACATAATACACACGTAATTATAGAGCACAACTCAGCTGGGTGGTGAGAAGCAATGTCAGCACCCTCCCAATCTGTGGAGAGCAGCTTAGGGCTGCACATGGCTGCGCTGTGACGGAGCAAGCAGTGCACATCTCTGACAGCTCTGGCATCTACCCACTCCTCATCTCATCTTCATCCTTCCTTCCCTCCATTTTATTTGGCAGTGTTCGCAGAGATCATGATGCCGACTCGTGCTGTGTTTCTACACTGTACATATTAAAATTTAGCAAAAATTAGTTAGTTTGCACCTTTTGATCATCTCCCCTTACTGTCCCATTGGCGTCCAGCTGCTTTCTTCCTCTACCTCTCTCTTTACTCTCTTTACTCTTCTTTTTCTTTTCTAGCAACTTATTATTTCATATTTCCACCATGGCGCCACGGATTTTCTACAAATTAGTGCTGTGCTGTTGTTTTTGCAACTGCAATCTGCCATTTTGTTTGTTTCTCTTATTTTCCTTTTCATTTCATTTTTATTCACTCTTACTTGTTCTCCTGTCTCATGCACGTGCACAGTCATGGCTGAAGATCTTCTGCTTCCAAACAGATGTACTATGACAGCACTTGAAGAGGGCCGGTGATTTGGGCCAGTGAGCCACACATGTCTCTTGTATCCACCCTGCGCTGGGTATTCCTCCCTTCTACTCTTCTGTTTTTCCTGATCTGTCTTTCACAAACTCTGCAAGCTGTCGCGGCAGGGTGACAGGCAGCCCATGCAAGTATTCTTCTGGAATAGACAGGAAAGTCAGGAATCACATTGATGTTCAGGACACGTCCGCCTAAGCACAGCTGACACGTTGCCAGCCTTCCCCTCCCCTACATCGTCCAGCCACCTTATGTGGAGCTCTCTCATTCATTTGCCTCCAAATTGCTTTTCCTCCTTGCTCGCACTCCTGGAAAGCTGGGGTGCTCACAAGATTTCATTGGCTGCTTTGGAGTACTTCTCCCAGTGCTGGTTTCCTAAAAACTCAGCAGGATCATCACGAGCTAACTCTAGTGCATGCTATCACATAAATTCAAGCTTTATGTCCAGTGTTTGGATAATTCATATGTTTCATGAGACAAAAGGCAGCTTTATGATCCCCTGGGTTTATTCAAGCCCCTGTTGGAGCTGACAGACTTACTGCTTTTCACTGTTAATTACACATCAATATGCTGTGGTCTAATTGATTATACACTACCAGTAAATGATCTCACTGAATTCTATGTTTTTCTGACATCGTTGTCTGTTTTCACTCACTCTGATAGAAGGTAGGGCATGTAGTCAGACATTTATAGCAACGCGAAGCACATAAATGAATCCTGAGACTTATGAAGCATCAGATGAGGTAAATGAATGTGAGTTTTGACAGAGCAATTTGGATTTATCCCAGAAATAAATAAAAGGCTCCTTAGAACCCACTATGACATTTATGATCTGAAGCCACCGGATCAAAACACACACTCAAATCAGGCCCAAAGAAAGCTTTCAAATGATGAAAGTAATGAACTGGCTGTATCTTACAGTTAGTCTTTACCTAAATCTTGAGCTGCAGCCACTGCCAATGCTGCATGTTTGATTAATACATGAGTAAAACAAACCGCTTCGTGGCAATTCAGCAATCAGTCATCTGCTTATTTGTATTAAACGTGTAATCACCGAAATACCTGCAAAAGTTGATGTCCATGTGAATTCACGCCAGCAAATTTGCACAGACGAATGCAAATTTGAGAAAGCCTTGAAAGGGATTAAATTATTATCCGAGAGAAGAAAAAAGCGGACAGAGTGGAGCAGAGTTTGCAATGAGTCAGCCCTGTAATTAAAGAGGAGTGATCAATCTGTCCCACTGACCACACTTATGCCAAGTCCATCGAATGGCTGCAGTAAAGAGCTAATTTAGAACCATTAGGGACTGCCGAGTTTGCAAACAGCCCAGTAATGATGATGGCTGATTCAAGTTCAAGGTTTGGCCTCTGTATAACTGTCAGACCTGGCAGTCATAAGGCGATATCAGTGAAAGATCTTAGATGAAGAGAAAGATCTATTTTAATCATATTTTTTGGTCATTTATATATTCAATGATTGCTAGGCTAGGTTATTGGTCAGATGTTCCCAATTCCTCTGCGCCAAGTTTAACTGCATTTCTGTTTTGAATAGAACATTCTTCGTGCTCCTTTAGTGGCGATGATCACAAGTTGTGGCTTTTTTTCATTAACACAACCAACAATTTCAGCCCAGGCTGTCACAAACTGTCTCCATATTGACACACTCTGCATAAGACCTCAAACACTGTGAAGGACAGAAAGATACAAAGGTATGCTGGATGGAGGCAGCCAGGCATGTCCTTCATCTCCTTGTTATATTCCCCATTTACCCTTTGTGTTTTCCTGGCAAGCATCCCTCCAGAGAGACATGACCTGAAACCGTACCCAGAGTGCTGTTTTCGCTGCGACTCCCTCTTCCATGTAACGGCACTATGCATGAAATCATAAACTCCTCTTGCACGGTCCACTTTGCACCTCTCAGAGGAATACGTAAAGCTGAATAATAAACAACTGGGACTATAAAAAGGTCAAAAGGGTCCATACAGTTACTTACTAAAACAACCTGGGAGAGTATAACAACACTCATTACTAGAATCACCCTACGACCCTAGCTGAGCACCTATTTACAGAAAACTGATTTGTTAGAACGTATGCAAGACAGGAAAGTTTCCTTGAACATTCCTTGAACAAGACTTTTTATGTGAGACTTCAGTCAGTTTAAGCTTTATATCACCTTACATGAATGTGTGGTATTCAAGCCCGAGTCCATGACTTGCAAGAAAGTCCAGATAATGACTTGATCACAGCTTTATGCGAAAACGTAGAGATGTACATCCCCGGGAAAAAAGAACTACATAAATATTTCTAAAGGACCCAAGAGTAATGGAACAGCACATGTTCACAACAAGGAAAACTCTGAATAGGTGTACTAAGAGAAACACACCACAACTTCAACTAGGTCTTGGTAGCATGTTTTAAACAAACAGCAAAGTCTCTCTGATCGAACTGAAGGAAAGAGGGGCTTTCCTTCATGGGCTCGCTGAAAAAAATGTTTTGACCTGAAGTTTAGGAAAGGTTTGAATGGTGCAACGGTACAATGGCCGAAAACACAAAAATAAGCCAGCAACAGAATGATTGAATGAGAAGAGAGCCCATGACCAAGTGAGCAGTTTGAACTCAATATAGCCGATTGTTGTGCCATGATTCAAAACATAAAAAAAAAATAAAATAAAGTCAAGGTATCCCTGATATAATCTTGAACTGGGACTATTTTGTATGGGAGAGCGGACCAAAATTTTCCCTCTCATTTTTAAATCAGCTAACATCCTGTCCTGATCGAGGTTGTTACTGCTGCTGTTGTGATGATTAGCGAAAGAATCTTGGCAATTCCTAATAGCTCTTATATCCTCCCTCCATATAAAACCTTCTTGCTTGTCATTTAATTAATGTTTCAGTCATATGTGCAAAGGAACGCTGCCAGCAAACCAGTAGGTTTGTATTTTTGCAATCAACAGTCAAAGTGTCATTACTGAGCCTCACTTTTTTTTATTTATTGACAGATGGCAGAGCTTTCTGGACTAGTCCAGGCTCATAATGCTGCCTTTTTTTCAGTCTCTTACTCTCTCTCGCATTTGCATGCCATGCTGAATCTCTATTCTTAGCAAAAGAATAACATGAAGTGATCTTTTTGACCTTGCTCCACTTGCTGATAAAGAACCAGGTGGTGACCACATTCTCACAAAGATTCTTTCTTACTTGCCTAGATCAGCACACTGTCTTGTCTTATCTGCTTGTGCTGACCTGAGATTCCTCTACCTCTCCCGATCCTCCGCATATTAACGAAGTACAGATGAAAGGGAGCCAGCCAGAATTAACACTGCCTTTCACACTCAAGTACATAATAGGAATCAGTGAGTCTGAACTGTCTGTGAAATAGCAGTTTTCCTGGTCTGATTGGTCAGAGTTAGGTCTAGCCAGAGTACAGACTTCATTGTTCCCACGCTGGTCTGAATAAGCCTTTATTTACTCAAAAAAAGTGGTAGTGATGGTTATGCTTGCAGATTATTTGATTAATAAAGATTTTTCCCATTTCCACATTTTAATCAATAATGTTATGTAATACAATGATATTAGTCACAGTAGCATAAATCTACCCTTACACTAATCAACCACAGCATGAAGACCAAGATCTGCACGTCTTTGTCACGGGAGTGCTGTGTTACCCTTATGACCAGGCTCTATATGTGTATTCAAACTACAAAGATAGGTGACCATTTTACCAATACAACATCTTAAAATGCAGCAAACACAGCTTGAAGAACTTTTTGTCAACATAGGAATTGGTCTTTGTTTAGTGCAATTTAAAACTCTAAAACTGCATCTGCTCAGTGAATACATGTTTCCAAGCCACAGTACAAGACGAGCGCCGCCTCTTCTTGTTCGATTATTTCCTGCTGTATCTAAAAGGGATCTGCAGACAAAAATCCCAAAATAGTCACCTTATTATTGTGCGCAGTACATTTCTGATAAACAGTATTTACCACTAACCTCAATGAGAACCTGTTTCCTGTAACTGCTTCAAAATGAACAACTGAATACTGAATGTAGTAAGCTCAGTCGGAAGGGTTTGTTTTGCATTATGTCTAATTTAATAGAGTGTTGAGTGGGAAACAAAAGTGAGTCTAAAATGCGACGCTGGAAATAAACAGAAATATATGCAGGGAATACAATGTTCTTCTCACTGTAAATGCAGCTCTCTGGGTCTGAGATTTAACTAGCGGTGTTGTTAAAAACACATTTAGCAACGTTGAACTAAAACTAAGTTAAGTTATAACATTTTTTTCAGTTATTTAAAGAGTGAGCAACAGAGCAGCATAGCTGAGTGCACGCCATCCAGCCCTAATGTTGCCATTAAAGAGTGCTTTTATACATATTGTCATTCAATGTCCAGAAAGAATCCAAATTGCATTTTCTCTGGTTTCATTCTTCTCACATCTGTTTGACAGCATAAATCTAACCCATAACAACCTTTCTTCCAATCATGATGCTATTGCACGGGAATATGGCAGCTGCCTGCAGCCTTTGATTTCATCTTGCCCCAGATCTGCATTGTAATGAGCACTCAGGTCAATCAATAATTCACTGCAGTTTCACTTATAAAAAAAAAAGAGTGAGAAAACAGATCAGCTCATGGGTAAAATGGGAATATGACTTTGATCAGTGCCATTAGAGACACATACAACACTGTAGCACTGCTTTTGTCCTTCTGCTGTATTTGTCAACACAATAAGAAATAAAGAGAGGAAATGTACATCTGTGTGTCTGAATTATGTTTAATGCTGACACATATGTGCTGAGTCTGCAATGAGTGATGATAGAGTTTATTGTTGTTTAGAGAGTCATGCTGGGACTTCAGTCTGCAAAGCTTTCCTTGCTTTGAAACCACACCATTCACTGAGTTTTCCATTAGGTGTGTGGTAAATACATTTTTCTCTGCAGTCATTACCTTTAATGAACACCTAACACTAGTTGCAGGTTTTGTTTTCTGAAGAAACCTAATTTGATACAATGAACTAGCATTTTGTCCCCTGTTGGCATCATAAGTGCACCCATTAAAATGAAACTAACTCTGATATATAGTTAGGGTTTTGCTGTGAATTCGTAGCAGGCATTACTTTTCGGCAGTTTTGTGTTATTTGGGTCATCTGAACTTTTTGGATCATAATGCTATACGGGTGTGAATATGCCCAATTTTGCTATCAACATAAATATATCACACATTGAACAATAGCTTGATCTCACGTCTACACATTTTACTAACGGCCTGTCTTTCTTTGCCTCTGTCTCTGATCAATAGTTCCTCCAGAAGACCCAGTCATCAGCGGAGGGCCAGTTGTAAGCCTAAGGGCCGGTGACCCACTCAATCTGACCTGCCATGCTGACAATGCCAAACCTGCGGCCTCAATTATCTGGATCCGCAATGGAGAGGTCCTTAATGGGGCCATGTACTCCAAGGTAAGCACAGAGGTGTGTGTCATTCCAGGTATGCAGACCAGCTGGAAAAGGGCTGTTGATGACGTGATGACGCAAGAGTGGAATTTTTTTTTTATATTACTTGATTTGCTATTATTTTTTACAATTATTAACATTTTCTTTCCCTAAATTATACTCTACTCCAATTTTACCCTTCCGCCGAGTGACCGATGGATGGATTGCTTTCAAAAATGCAGTCCCTTGAAAATTCCGATTGCGTTTGAATTACTAAAATACGGCTTTTTTTCCTTTCTTTTTTTCCCCTCCAGTATCCAAAGCAACTCAAATAGTGGTGAGATCACAGAGCTATCCATGGCTTTGAGTTTGTCTTCAGTGTTTAGATATTTTCCTTCAGTGGCATTTATCCCACCACCCTAAAAAACTTGACGATGTCCCTTTCGCTGCTGGAATCTGTCTGAACCTTTTCATGCCACAGTATGAGTCTCAATGACAGATCATGCTTTTGATGCTGCGGTACACAACAGTGCCCATTCACACCAGCCCAATGTTTGGATCACCTGATCCCCATAGACTCTTGACTGACATTAGCCCTTAAGGCTAATCGTCCATTCAGCACTGTCATGTTCTATTTCTATTTAAACAAAGGACATAAAGAGACTCGGCACTTTAGAGCACTAACACCTCCCCCGCCTTCCCTCGCTCCCTGTACTGCCTCATCCCATTATCGGCTTTTTTCAAAGAGCATATAAATGCCATTGATTGGACTGTGGTACAGCACCAGGCCGTTTTGAATAAAGTGATTGCTGGAGGTGCCGTTTGCTAATACTGGGCAGGGAGTGCGCTTCCTGCCTTCACTTCCTCTCAGAGCGAAGGCAGATATGGGGACATTCTGTGCTGGTAGCTGATGGATGCTCACATGTCTGTGTTGAGGCGAATGATGTGTGTCTCTCCTCTTTTATCTCTATTGCCTAACATTGTGAAGTGAGCTTGGGGGGGTCAATTAAAAGAACATGACTCCTTTGTGGATCCAAAGAGCAGTGTGGGAGACTACATCATCGTCATCCGATCTGATGGTCTTCTCATTTCCCACAGATGTAGAGGACTAATGTGAGCAGATGTGGTGGAGGATTCACAGAAATAGCTTTCCTGATGATGTCAAAAGTAATGATGGTTCTGACCCGAAGATAATTTTCCACTAAAGGCCTCAAAACCTCATTTCCACGAGCTCTTAGCAAACTATTTACTGGACCAGTGGTTAAAGAGAAAATGTATGATTAACGCCATTGCTTGGCAAAAAATGCGCGTCAGTTCTCACATGGAAGAGAGCAACTTAAATGATGCATTGCTTATCATTAGTGAGGGTAGCTTTCAGTAAATATAAACTGTGGTGTATTACGGAGGAGGCACCCCAAATAATTAGAAAGAAAAGTAAGGTGAGTGGTTCAAATGTCAAGACTTGCTTGGGCTTGAGTAAATTATTGAACAATGCTCAATTCTCAGCTCCCATCTGCTCCAGTGGAGCTGCTCAGCAGAAAACTGCAAAGGGCTGTTTGTAACACGCAGCCTCAAGGTCTGAGCTGTGCTTAGGAGGTGTGCAAATTTGCTCCATGATACATTTGTGTTGGAATGGTGCAACAAATCTTTTGAAGAACATGATGCACTTCCTTACCATAAAGTCATTCTTCACTATGTGCTTTGGTAGCAACCTGAGAGTGGGAGATAGAGGATTATCTCAGTGGTAGAAGGGGGAAAAAGAACAAAAAAAAGGAAGGAATTATATTTTTATGAGCCATTCTTTGTTCACCATTTTGTATACAGTCTCTGCTTTGTCACCTTTTAATGCCAGGTAAAGGTGCTAAAGGTCATATGAAGTTGATAATATTAGTGTTAGCAGGAAACATTTTTTTTTAGTTTTTGTCTGTTTTTTTTTCAACCCTCAGAAATATTTAACACAGCTGCTTTTTTTACTGTCCCTTTATTCCATTATGAGTTTTTTTCTCATAAAGCCATGGGAGGTTTGTGTAATTAGAGCACTTTATTGTATTTTAATCATCACACTCACTGCATAATGGGAAGGGAAATACTTACAAATAAAGTAACTAATTAAAATTCGGTCGAGCATTATTGTGTCGCATTTGTTTTTGTTTTGAGACAGGCGTAATGATGTAAGTCAAAGGGCTCCTTAGTTTCAACTGTACACGTTATCACTGGTTCCATTTTAAAAAGATCTCAAAAGATTTTGACAATCCAATTAACCTCATTTATTAAATATTAAAAGTAAAGGTGAAATATAGATTACTTCGATTAATTGCATTCAACAGCTTTTGAAAACCATGAGTTGAGTTAAGTAAAAGAAACCTGTTTAACCTCAGTTACCATGTGAAAAAACAAAAGAAATAAAAGTATATATTTCATATATATATCGTGCCAAGTTGTGTGCAATTAACTCCAGAGAAGAGGAACATTTTGAGCTGTAGATTAAAAATAGAAAACAGTTTGAATTAAAATAAATTGATCGGGTCAAAGTAATTTTGGAAGAATTATTAGAAAAATAACAATTATATATATTTTTTTACACGGTACATTTACCAGCATCACTGTGTATGCCTTCAAAGTTTAATTAGGTCATCTTAATTTCAAAAAATGTAATTTAATTTTTCTTATGATTTTACAGATTTTCCAGTTTTAATTAAGTTTATGTTGGTGTTGACAAGTAGCAAATTGCATGTAAATTTTCTTATTAGGCTAAAATTATATATAAATTTATATCTATATACAGTACTATGCAAAGGTTTCGAGACTTCCTTCATTCTCTTATACTTTGCTAGGAAAATGGGTAAAAGATTAAATAATTGATTGAAAAACAAACAAACATACATTGAAATATAGTTTATGAAGCAAAAACAGAGTTTGTACAAAGCTCGAGTTTAAAAGTCAATATTTGGTGTGATCACCTTTACTCTTCAACACAGCCTGAACTCTCTTAAGCAATTTATGTAAGTAGTCTTCGGGATACTTTGTAACGTTGGATGTTGGCTGCCTTTTGTCCTGTGCTATGTCTGTTCTGTTCATTGATGATCTCACTGTTTCAGTAATTTTGAGATCTGGGCTCTGGGAAGGTCAATCCATAATTGATAGTTTTCTGTTGTGTGTTTTTCTATTAACTTGTACTGTTGCTCAGTTTTTTTTTTTTCCCTTTTCTTATGCACATAGCTTTTAGATAGAGTTTAGTTTTATCTTAGGCCGGTTGCATCTGCTTATGTCTTCAACTTTCTTCCAATTTCCTCAAATTTTTTGAGGACACACTGCACACCATACTGAGCTATACCAAGGTTTTAACTAATAGCTCCTTGCTGATACAAAAATACTATTTTGTGCCTTTCATACTGTATTATATTTGAGATTTTTTATAGATCGAACTAAAGAAATGGGAACTAATTATGTGTTTTTATGACATGCACATACTATTTAAAATTGGTTCTTTGCTAAGTTTCATATCTAGACACAACACTGGTTCATTCCTTGAGTACAGAGGAAGAAAAACCTATTTATGCTTGAATGATTCATTCATTATTAACAACCAAACAAAGGTCTGAAAAAGGTCAGGCACAAGAACTGGACTGAAAATGAGTGGAAAAAGTAGCCAATGTCCAAAGAGAAACTGTGAAAGACCGTCAGAATGTCTGGAGAACTATTGCTCATAACTTCATTAAAAAAATTAGAGGTGGCTATAAACCTTTGCACTTAAATTAACTGTATATTAAATGACATTAAATGACAAAAACATTTTGCTTTTGGCTACATGTATTACAATTTGAGAAAAATACAAATAGAAGAGAGCTTCAGAGTAATCACAGTATTTCGGACTAACAGTAGATGAACTTTTCTGGTATGTATGTCAAGTTTTATTTAATAAATTATTAATTAGGTTCATGTATTTTAATGACTAGTTAACTAAATGGATATTCTTTTTGAAACCACTCACTAAAGAAAAGCTCATAGTTCATTCTTTCTCTTTCTCTCCATTACCCATTTCTTTTTTACATGCAGCCACTTAGGGGAAGATTAGCTTCCAGAATTTTTTATGCTTTATGCTGAGGTGATCTGTCTTCAGTATGGACTGTTACTTTCTTTCCTAGATACATTTGGCTGCTCAGAGTTATGTTTCACTTGGGATATGCATTACTTATAACACTCGTGATTTTGACATGTGTCTGAATTCATTCTAAGTCAGGTTTCTCCCTTGTTATTAATACTGTTTCTGAATAATTTGGTCGACGCACTTTATCCAGACCTTAAAACCTGGTCTCAGTACTGGGGTTGTGCTATTCTATGTTAATGAAGCACCGTAAACCACTGGCATATGATTTTCTCTTATTTGTTTGTTATTTTGGATTTTTTTACTTCTCCATCAAACAAACATGCTCAGAGCTGCAATCATCAGTCTCTATGGATATAAACTTAACACCTCTAGATGAGCCGTTATTGGACATCGTTCAGTTCTCAGGCAACCTATTTTAGTAGATTTCTTTTGTTTGCTTACATGCTTGTTTTCCAAGTCACTTTCATGTTAGGTTAAAGCTTTGATTGGCAGTCACAGCTTTACATTTAGCTTTTATGTAGGTATTGCTATATTAGCTGGCCAGGGGCCTATCTAGCTGTGATGCTGTTTTTGTGAGAAAGAAGGCTGTCTGTCTCTTAAATGAAAGCCACAGAAAGCACGGTATACCCCTACTTAAGCCAGACCAAATTAGTCTACAAAGCAAGGAAATATTAGACCCCAGTAAAATGAGAGAAAAAAAGACATACTGAGATGCCCATCTTGAAACTCCAGCTAACATTTATTAATAACCAATTTTCACCTTTTTTGTAACCCTTTGGGGGTCAGAAATTACCTAGTACCTAGTAACTATGGCTTTAAAAAAGCCGACTCATTCCCTCTCAGTCCAGTTATTTTGTCATTCATCTCCTGCCATGGTAAAAATATTCTTCACATGGCTTTAGGAGATGAATATAAAAATTTATCAAATTATAATGTGGCATGGTGTTGAATTCAATGCTGCAGCCAGCTAACCCCTTTTCTAAGATTAATGACTTCAGACAGGTCCAAAGCGACGAGGGAAACAATCCTGATTGTGTCAGAAAGGATATTACATTGACATATCCCGCGTCTGACAGCCAATGTGTTCTGCTTTAGAAGTGACTCATGCACAGTTATGAATTTCATCACATGGTTCTTCACATACAAATGGGCTTCCCACAAGTATGCAAGGGATCTAATATCCCATTACAAGAGAATACTTTTTTTTCTCCGCATCAGTAATACAGAGTTTCTAATCTCAAACACGTTTAGTAGATACTCTTCCCTGATGTATTTTAATTTGATCAGAGTCTTTTCCTGGAAATGCCTAGCCATGAGGTTTTACAACTTCCATGACATTTTAATCATGCTATTTACAATATAGTATGCTTAAGTGAGAAAGACAGCATAAATGTGGATAATTAAAATGTTCACATTAAGTGCAGAAATGAATGGATAATTACCACTGGTTTGTACTTTGGCAATGAATCTCAGTTTGACTCAGGAAAATGATTAATGGGTACTGGTAATGGTAGATGGAATCTATATGTTGCATTTTAGTACAGAGTACTAAAAACTTGCAAAGTTTTAGTTATGTCATTTAAACAGCATACGTTATAAATCTAAATATACTCAACAACCTGCAGTAGTTAACTAACGGCTGAGTAGATGTAGGATCTGATCATCAGTATTTTTCTTATTGAATGGTTGGCTACAAAATTATACAAAGTTAAGGGCAAGTACTGGATGTATTTTTGGGAGGTAAAACCAAAGTTACCAGTGCAGTAAAGCAAGTCAACTGAGCTTCTTCTGGTCAACGTAGGAGTAAAATATTTTGGTGTTCTTCAATAGGAAGGTCTTTTTTGTGTCTTCAAGAAATGCAGAGCAACTGTGAGCCTGCTTTAAAAAGATGGCAGGGAAATGCATCCTGACTTTGTGGTTGACCACACTGTGCCCTGTTGCCCAAGCAATTTGTTCTAGTCAGTGACTTTGTTCTGTCCCGCACTGGTTAACATAGACTCCCAGAGCCCTCCCCTGAGCGTTTGAGGGAGCGTGAGAGCTACTGAGCGCTACCAACTGATTCCAGATGGCGTCCACAATGTAGGGCTCAGAGGATGAACGCTGAAAAGAAGATTGATTTCCTTTGTGGAGTATGACAAGCCATGCACTAGAGCGCAGCTCTCCAGACACACAAAAGCAAACTCAAGAAATATATTTCTACTTTTTTTTTTATATCAATCTGCTTTGCAGTAAAACTACAGGCTAGAGTGTTCTGAGGGTTTGTCTCTGGATCCCCAAGGGAGTAGATTTGTGTATACATAAATTTTCTGCCTTTTTGCAACAATTTTATACCTTTTCCATCAAAGCTTATCCAGCAAAGCGTTTCTTCCGCCTCTTTTCTCTGTTTGTGCGTCACTTAAACAATTTATAATCCCAGGTTGAATTGGGGCTATTGAAGATACAATCCAATATCCCTCGGATTCTGCAGCATTTGGAGTTCAGTACTCTGCTCAGCATAAAAATAGCTCAGGTTCTATTTATTGATTATGATAAAGCCAATCCAAGGTCCCACTATGATAATCCATTAGAACAACAAAACAAACTTGGCATAGATTTAGAGGCTTAAGCATTCATCCACAGAACTGTCTTAACTTTGCTCTGTATTTCTTCCCTCTTTTCAGACCTTGCTCCGGGATGGCAAGAGGGAAAGCACCGTAAGCACACTCTACCTATCGCCTTCCAACATTGAGACAGGTCAGCAGATCATCTGTAAGGCCTCCAACAAGGCAGTCCCCAACGGCAAGGAGGCCAGTGTCACAATTGACATTCAGCGTAAGCATACCACTTCTTCTTCTCTCTGTTATTCTCATCTGTGAAGAATATCAGTGGGCAAAGGGTCAGCTTAAAACATGCATTTCTAAATACTGTATATGAGGTATTTCTCACATGTAGAGTCAAGACACTGTCAAATACCTACGTGGCTAACAGTGTGAAAATCAAGCATTCATTTTCGGCTCTGGTGAATATTTATAATTGGTTTCCATTTTTACTTACATATAGTAATCCAGCGTATGGATTGGTGCTGTATTACTCTTTTTCTTTTTTTTCCCATTTGTTTGTTCTGATGCAATATCAAAGGCGCCGTCTATCTAAAATGAATGGAGCCTCCTTTTTTTGGTCCATCTACCTACCTGCTGTGGCACTGCCTGTTATGGTACTGTGCGAACTGTATCCACCTCTTTTATTTCCATGCTCATGCCATCAATCTTTTTGATGAGAACATCTACAGTTCCCCTCTAAAATAGGCAAAGTAAGCCCAGCGTGTAAAACACATTCAGCCTCAATTGTCAGGGAATCTTTTTTCGATCAAGAAGCATTCACAGTAAGAGAAGGGCTCTGAACAAAGGGATTTTGCATCACTCACAACCCCTTCAACACCATTAAGTATGACTAATAAAGCAGAAAATGCTATTTAGAGAGCCATTATGACTGACGGCTCCATTCTTTTCATTATGCACACCACAAGAGGCAAGCATGGCAAGAGCGGGCACGACACGATCAGGCCAACTCAGGCGTGGGGGTAAAAAATGATTAACAATTGTTAGTGTTTGCAACTCTTTCAGTTTGCCTTCTTCATTTTTGTCATGCAGTCAGAGAGGGAAGTCATCCCACATGTAAACTGATTTGTCACCATGTATAATGATGCGTCTGTGATAAATGCTTGCCATCATAGCATCATCCTCGCTTCTGAATGTATGATTTAACCCTGAAAAATGAGTGGAGCAGGTTTCTAATTAGCATTCCAAAATGTGCTCTTTACACAATTAAAGCTCCTGAAAACATTTTTCACAGTGTGAGATCAAACCAAGCGACAGCAGAGACTAATTGTCAAGATTCAAATTGTCTCCCACAAGGCTTAGGCTCTTGTCTCCCTCGTTCTCACCTCCCCCGCCCTCTCCCAGATTTGACAGGTAATGTTCAGCACAGTTCAGCAGAACCTACAGTTTGTGCTGAGATCCGCTTCTAAATTAAGTTGCCACTGAAATAAAACTTGCTTCAGTTGAACTTTGATTCATTTGTGCTCGAGATCAATCTGTTTAATTTCAGTGCAGCCTTATTTGGTTGCAAGGGTTCTGGCTTAGGAACAACATCTGTAACACAAGTGCAAAAAGATTATGCTTTAAAGACCTGACTATTCACCAAACATGCTGTAAATATAACGTCTTCAGAAAAGTGTTAAAAGCAGGAATGGAACATTATAAGGTGGTGCCGTCACACTAAAGTTCTTTCCTTATACAAGAGGAAATAAACACAGCTGTGCTCTAATTCAAGTGCTTGATCTTCCTCAAAGCCTAGTCCATAAAGGACAAGTTAATTACCAAGACACTGTCCTCACATGACAAAGTTTCAACAGCAGGAACTGCCAGAATGATAAACATTAATTAGCATCATACAAGTACAGTTGTTGTTTTTATCAGTAACTCATAACCACCTTAGCTGGGTCGATGACTTCACTGTATGATAATTCCTCTATTCCTTTTAATTGTCTCTCGACCTCATGAGTTTCTACTCAGAAACTGCACACATTTGCTCTCTCTCTCTTGCACAGACACACAAATACACCTTCAGCAGTGTATGTGCAGACACGGTAGCGCTATCTTTTGTTACTTTGTTTCTTGAGGGCAAAAAGTCTGCTGGAATGTCATAATGCAGAAAATTGCAGAGGACTTCACTAGTTATGTTCTCCATATGGGTTTCTCGGACACATTTTGCGGGGATTTTAAAATGGATCTGGGATTTGTGTGTTTGTTATTGCTTTGCTGTTTTGTGTAGAAGTACATACTTTGCAGGGAGTCCACACCACAAATGAGCAAATAGCAGTTTGTAGTGGGAAGAAAGGTACAGTCGGGCGATGGGTTACACAGGAAAGACTGAAACGTCTGCCTTCAGTAAGTGTACAGGACTGCTGTACATCGCATCGCATGAAACAAAGCGCAGTGTAGTGGCAGCAAATAAGGAAAAAGTGACAAACAAGAAAGCTAACACCCAATCCTGAACAAATCTTATGTTTCAGATGTAACCAAATATCCCATGACCGTGATACCTGAACACAGCAGCCATACAGATATACGATGATCCTTTTGTATTTGCGTGCATGCTTTTGATTTTGATTTTGTTATACTAACAATAGTAACTTGGTTTAATCAATCATAATGATGATATGTTCAAACAAGAGAGCATGTTACGTCTTATTCAGAGCAAGAGTGATATTAGAAGGCGAACCTATTTCTTCATTCCACGGTAATATTTTTTTTAGTGAGACTTTTCTCAGAGAAGCTGAAAGCCATCACCCTACCTATCAAGGCAAGGGTTCCTTCAGGAGCTTCCTGTCACCTTATGAGTTATATGTAACTCTCTGCAGTTTCTGCTTTACAGTTGTTCTTGGGTGTTCTATTTTAGAGGAAAAACCAGGCATGCGTAAGATTGTAACAATACATGTTCATAATTGTTTCAGAGTTAAGTGTTTGTAGAAAAAATGCAAGGCAGACACTGATGATTGAGTACTGCACCTCTTTAAGCTGAGTATGATCAAGTGTTGCTGCATTTCCTTTGACTTCCATAACTTTGAACTGTATCTGGATTCTACTTTTAAACCAGGGTCATGTGAATGTCACTCAAAATGTAAACAATTAAGCCTATGTGATGTTCTTAAATAATATAAAATTACAATTATTTTTTTGAACTCTGATTACATTGTTACCATTATGCTTTTTTGTACTGATATGCTGTCACTGTTGCTGTATTTTTTTAGGTCCTTTGTGAAATTTGTGTCCAGCATTCGCCCTCTTGAAATTGCTGTGGTTGGGCCGTGTGGAGAGTTAAAGAAGCAGAATAGCAAATTAAGCTACCAATGTGAAGCTCATAACATTTTATTTTCACATAGCATAGTAAGCATTAAGCCTTTGAGTATTAGCACATAAGCTGCTGTTTGTTAAGATGGCCATGACTGCAATGCTAATGTTCTTAGAAAGACAATACAAGTTTTCATTAGCTGGTAACAACCATCTAATGGACTAATATTTGCTGCATATTATGAGAACTTACATTGAGGGGGGGTTGCATGTAAACTCCAGAGCCCCCCTAGTTCATGCCCAGGACCCTGTTGGTGTAAGGCAACAGCACTACCACTGAGCTTCTGTGTTCAAAATAAATAAACAGCCTCAACCTGGAAGCCTGACTCTCATAGAGAGACCTGTTTACCCAGCTGCCAAGCCAAATATTAGTTCTGCAAGTCCACAAAGAAAACTGTCCCACTGCCTATTGCCTTTAATAAGGTATTTAAAAGTCATTTAAAAATGTAGCAACACTTAATGACATTTTAATGACTTGTCCAAATTGGACCAATTTACTCTCAGGTCAGGGAAACTGTGATTAATAATAGTTTCATAACAGCTTCATGACAGCCAATGTTAGAAGCAACCACATAAGACAAAGTTATGCCAGGTTATGTTGTCTTGGTTGATATCATGTTTCTATAACTGATATGTGAAACATTGCCAGCTTTGCAATGCAAATGAGGTAACTGAATGATATTAATGACAAACCTAATGACAAATATTCATATTTGCTTTACTGTAACTTTATTTTTCTGATCAAAAAAAAAAAAATAGGAGTGGAAATAAAATAGTCTGGTCTGAAAAAATCTATGATGGGTAAAAAACCCAAAACAAACAGAGGATGGAGTCCAGTTCCCTCTAACTGGAACTGCTGAAAGGTTATTATGGATCTTTTTGTCAAGCGATGCCAAAAGCCAGAGATATAATGTTTTTCAATTATTTATCTGACACTTCATGCGATAGCTGTTTATTGAAAGCAGTGAGATAAAACTGATATTGATGCTCTCGACTCGTTGTCAGTAAGACAGCGAATTAACAAATATCCTCAATTAGCAGTGTATTCACCAAAAATGTAGATGTCTCTGTATATATGCTGGTAACCCCTGTTGGATGTCTAGTTGTGAGTAAATACCACAATTAATTAATGAACAGTCTCACTTCTTTTCCCTAATCTAATTGGCCACATTAGTGAGATGATACGAATGACAACAAAAGTAATTAAAGCGTTCTCATTCCCTCTGCCACTCTCAACATTTGCCATTCTGCCGGCTTCTACGCTCAGGTACCCTTTTTCACTAATAGCGTAATCGAAACACGACCCAGCGCACTGCTCTACAGCCTAAACCCGTCTAAAACCCAATGCATTTACCAACCTTTCTTTTCTTTTATCATTACTGAAATGATTTACACCCACTTCAGCATTTTTTTTTTATTCCCTTCAACATCCATGTGTTATCTGACCCAGGTTTGGACAAATTTGCATCTAAATACAGTGCGCGCTGGTGATGTTGCCAAAATGAGAGGGATTTAGAGCCAACAGAGGCGATTCACAATCCTGGATAGACTGCTGACTACAGTTGTCCATACGAGTCCATTAGCTGACTTTAATTATTTGATAGCAGAAGGGTGGCTACCCCCTGATGCTGTTTTCTACAGCAGCATGACTGAACTTGCAATACAGTCTTTGGACTTAGATCAGTAAACTCCCCTACCCTTCAATCATATCACTGCAGCGAAATACGATTCTGGTGCCACAGTTTCATGTCCCGCTGGTTCCCACTCATCAAACTATTTAAAATATTCCTCAAACATTTTCTAGTCCAGTTGCATACTTTGCAAAGCAGTGCCCCACATAGAAATATGCTTTGAAACACATAGGCTAGTGGGAAATTAATGCACAAGGGACGGGTAAAACCAAGGTTTTCCATGTGTTTGCATTGCAAACAAGCTGAGCCATGTGGGGGAAAAATGAATGCCATTTGTTGAGACTAATTAATAAAGAACATGCAGATGTGCAATTGGGGAGGATTTGTTTTGGTAGCTTGCTCTGCTACATGCTCTCCGTGCTTAATTAAGCAGATAATGGCAAATTTATCTGAGATAGAATTTGTAAGTGAGAAGGACTGAGTAAAAAGGTAAAGGGGCACAAAAATGCTCTGAATTATGATGCATCCGCACAGAATTATCTTCCTTATATGTTAAGCTGTGTGAAGATATCGTTTCTAAATGTTACATTTTCATTACCCCAAACACATCACAGATGCTATAAAGGATCTCTGGCTCGTACCCTTGCATCAGCAACAAAACTGAGATGGTCAGGAATGTAATTGGCTACAGATGTGCTAGAGGAAGCACACATTTAAGCGCCTGTATGAATTGAATAATAACATCTGCCTTCATTAAACTCACTAAATTCTCAATGAATTTACTCATGTGAACAGCAGATGATCAATGTTAGACCTCAGGTTGTCAGTCAGTCTGTTCCTCTCTGCAGTATTCCACTCAGCCAGCCACATGACAGTGTGCCCATATCGTTAAGGCTAGAAGCCACGAGCGGGCGGCCCACAAACAGCTTTCCCAGCCTTCATAGGCTTCTGACGCTACTGGAGTTTGAGGCCGGTCCTACTGGAGAACAGCTGTCTGCAATGACCCAGAGAGACTGGAAATTGAGCTTTAAGAAAGGGAAAAAAAGCATTTTTTTGCTGGCACGATCTCCAGGAAACAGAGAAGTTGGAAGATTGTTCCAAAAACACCATCTGGTCTCCACTTTGAACTAACCGATCAAAAGCTGTCGGCCAACTATAACACCACCCTCCCCAATTCATCCTGTTGTTTTCACAGAAGCTCCGATCAGTCCTACGATTCCCCTTTTCCTCTTTTCATCCGTTCCTCCCCCTTTCTCTCTCTCTCTGTCTCTCTCTCTCCCTTGCTACTACTCTCTTGACAAATGTTGGGAATTAACAGTCTTGCATATTGATGTGCTGTCGCATCATGCCTCAAATGCCCTCGCTCAGCAACTCATGCATTTATACATCATAGCAGCAAATGGACTTTATTAAGTAGATGTCTGTCATATCTAAAAGGTCAGTGGTTAGACAAGCTACAGTCCCTTATCCACACCCAGGGCACTGCTGATAGACTTTTGACGGCTGTTGCTCCCATGACTGTCTTTGCTTCCAGCTTGGGGGATATGGAGCTATCCAGGAAGTTACTGGTGTAACTTATAGATGTAAAATCCTCATGACATTACCACTTGCTGAGGGAAAGTGGGGAGATTTTTTAAGGGAGGGTCAGTTCAATCATTTGAAAAGAACATTAATTTGTAGCCGGGGAGACAGTAATGAGCATTTGTGTCCTTAGAAGTCTCTTGGCGGCCAGAAAGAGGTTGGCATAGTTAAAAAGGAAAGTTCAGGAATATTTTTAGTGAAAATGGTTTCTGAATTAGCTTCTACATTACTGTGTCTATCAGCATAGACACATCCGTCAGATCTCTCTTGCTTTCTTTTTATGTATGCCTCTCTCTGTACTCTTGCACATTCTTGCTGAATTTTATTACCATCTCCACCACTGCCACGTCTGTCATTTTACCCCTGAGGTCCCCTCTGCCCACAGTTTAGTCCACGCAATTAACAGCTTGCAACGTTAAGAAAAAAAATGTACTGGGCAGCTAACACTATTGCTCGAGGCATGGATGGCTTTCCTGTTTTATTAGGACATACACCCATGTGCACTTTCATATGCACACAAAACCCCTTGAATGTCTGCCTTCACTCACAAACACGTGGATGCACACAGTTCGCCGCTCGGTGCCTGGTTGACTGTGGCCTTCGGTTGTTCCATCCGCAGTATTGTTGTTTTCTCTATTGGCCCAGGGAGAGCTGGCACAGGTGGAGCTCGTGGATTTGAAGAGCTCATGGTAGAGTAGTTGGTGGGAGGTGGGGTAGGGGTGGGAGGGGGGGAGGACTGTCCTGGAGGGAAATGAGTCTGCTGATGGGGAATATGGTGTGCGAGTAGGAAGGAATATGACACCTGGACCACCCCCCTCTCTGGGTTTTTGTGGCAGCTGAGCCAGCCTAGAGCATCTGCACAGCCACAGGGTAAAAAGCAGTTTTCCTGCACTTCATACCCACACGCACACACACACACACACACACACACACACACACACACACACACACACACACACACACACACACACACACACAGTCGTACAGAATCACACTTCATAACTATACACAAAGTTGTTTGGCTTCATTTCAGTGGCGTTTGGGTGTTTCTTTAATTCTATGTGGAATCTCTTTGCCGACCACACTGCTCTTCATCCACATCCAAACACAGTTCCTGCTTTTTTTTTCTGAACATAGAGCAGCTATACCTTTGAAACAGATGGCTACACCAGCAACAAACTCAGATCCAGCGCTTTCCCCTGGTGGCTGCTGCCTTACCAGTATTCCACTAGTATCCCAGAAAAAAGTGCTTCCACATAACACCATGTCTTAGATTACATTTGGTTTTACTAACTTACAGTCAAGGGATAAAAATAGTTGTAATTCAAAACACTTTGTTCACCTGATTTTCCAATAATAATACTAATACACTTGAACAACTACTGGTTATTTATATATTAAATGATAATTTTCTCAACACTGAACAAAATGTGCCCAGCATAATTACAGAAACCCTGCTGAATGAATCTCCGTCTGTGAAACGGTGAGGTAAATAGCTGCTTGTTTCACACGGGACGGGTTTGATATGGAAATGAATGCACATCTTCAAAAAGAATCCCACCTTTGTCAATTAGGACAAATTAAGTTGTTTATTAATTTTGCATAATGTGAATATTTTTAATTGTAACACCCGTTTTAATTGTACCTTATAACATTATTTTAATTGCAGCGTATTGCACTGTGGACTATTCACTGTGTGCAAATTGCCGTTAGCCGAAACTCATTATCAAGTCAAGTTTTCCTTTGATTTGCTCCTTAGAAATAATATTTGAGAATAAAAATAGCATGTTATCCTCCACACCTGTGAAGCACACTACAGCGTTACTTAACAACAGCGCCCAGTCTTCTCATGAGCGGTATGAATATTTCTGAATATTATGTCTTTGGGGACAACACAAACCCCAGCATTAACCCTGCTAATTCTGCACAATGAGAATATGTCATTTGTGTTTTTAACACACTCTTCTGCAAGTCTTGGCAGCGAGGGAATTAAAAATCATTCTATTTGACACACATCAAAGTCTATTTACTTTTTTCCCTAAAAATACAGGGTTAGGGTAAAGTTGGGGTTAGTGTTAGCACTTGTGATGAACTACACCTCACAGGGTTACAATATGGCTTGAAAAACTTAGGAGAACAAACTATGCTAACTTGTCACAACTGCTCTAACTACCACTGTAATCTATTTTAAGACCACCAGATTTAAATGACTTTTACCTGTAGTTTTTATTTTGGAGCATTTTACTTATGGTTAGCATTGTCAACACCCTAACCATAAGTACAGTCTGATTTAAGTTATGGTTAGCGGTGGGGTAGTGAGAGAAGGGTAGGGTTAGGGTAGCAGTTTGCTCATTGACCAAGAGTTTTACAGCAAACATAACCCCGACAAACAGGCTCTGGTGTCCTAAGTTATGTCGTAACATATTTGCTACGAGGTCATTTTTTTCAGTGGTATTCTGCACTCGTATTTGTAGTCACTGCACTCGCTCACCTGGAATTAGGGGAAACTTCCAGTGATTATGTCACCCAGAGATTGTCGTTCATTTTCCATTGGTTTCGGGTTCCCACATTGATGAGAATCACTTCCTCTTTGTATGCAGCTTAAGTAGCTAGCAGCTGTGGCTAATAATAAAATATTAATGTTGACATGGGAGCTAAGCAGCAAGCAGCGCTGGCCCTGACTGTCTGAATGTTAATAATCTAAAATTCAAAATCTAAAATCTAAAAAAGGTTCAGTTTCTGGTAAAGTCCCAGAGTGACGCAAAGAAAAGTCTACCAGCAACTAGACAGAAACAGTGGCAGCCAACCTTACAAGCCACATCTGTTTAACAACAAAAATATGTCGCCAAGCATAGAACTACCTCAAACTGCTGTATTTCTTTTTATACAACAGTATATGTAATACTCACACATACATGTATATGTTTTACCATGTTTATTTCATTTTATAAATGTTTTACAGTATATCATACCGCTTGAAAATACTGTTGTCACTGATGTTATTGTACTTTATTTTTAAGTATTTAAGTATTTTTGAATTTTTTTTAAATTGTAGTATCAAACACCGTGTCAGGTGTTTTTTGTTTTGTTTTTGTTTTTTTTGGGGGGGTGTTGGGTTTTTTTTGTTGTTGGGGGTATCAGTTTGAGTTTGAAATTCTAGCATTTTGTCAACCCTGCACAGCTAAATCAGTTTGTGGGCAAATCTGGGTCCTTCTAAATAAAATTAATTAGTCCTTGTTGTCATGGACCCGACTGCACAGCCAGGACAAAAAGGCAGATGCCCACAGAAGCCAATTAAAAACTTGTTTGTTTTAAATTAATGAAACAAAGAACAGTCTTAAACTAACCATGGTGTGTGTGGCCAGTGTGATGAGTGGTGTAAGTGAGCGCCTGAGTGATGAAATGGTGTATGCAGTGTTGCATGCTAGTGCAAGAAAGCAAACCATAATCCAAAACGGTGCCTTGGGGAGCCACATAGCAGCTACGCTCTAAGGATATCTGCAGAGCACCGGTCCAGTGAGACCAGGTATTGCCAGCCTTGATGATTGGAAAACAAGCCACACCCCCTCTCCAGCACCTGCCACACCAACAAGCTTAAAGGAAAGCAGGGTGGAGCGGGTCGTCTTGTATTTTGAGGCTGCATGTTTCCCCCACTATTTATAAGGGTATTTTGTCTCCTTTGCAAAATTAGACATAATTTTCACTTTTCCTGCTGAGTCTTTTTCAGCCACAAACAGTGTTGACAACAAAGTGTTTGTCTCAGGTTTACAGTTCACTGCAGCATGTTTGAGGAGGCTGCCAGTTCGGTAATTGGTTGTCTTTGTGTCTCTATGTTTTTATAGATCTCCCACTTGTAAATCTCTCGGTGGAGCCTCAGCCTGTTCTGGAGGGCAACCTCGTAAAATTCCACTGCTCCGCAAAGGCCAACCCTCCTGTCACACACTACAGGTGAGATCATTAAAGAGTATGAAAACAAGTCATGAATGCTCAAACCATGATAATATAGTGTACAAGAACAACGCACCGCGGTAAACTTTAAATGACGTCTTTTCTAATTGATGTTGCCAGCAGATGATACATTTTCACACAGAGTCAGAATTAACGCTTCATTATTGATCACATTCATCATTGTCAGCCAGCTCCTTATGATGTCATGACACCATTATATATGCCCACACTTTAAAATGAAGAGACGAAAAGGAACGTTTCGCCAAAAAATACACCTTAGAAACCTTCATGTTTTACTAAACTGCAATAAACCAGTGCAGGGCTTTGTTGTAGAGCTGTTCATCTCCCTTGAACTTGAAATGTCCCGTAGTGTTTTCGTGCAGGGCTCGTACATAATTTTTATTTTCGTTGTATTTTTAAATGAGTCACATGTTTGAAAGATTGGATATTATTACCGCGCTTGGATTCAGTGTTTTATTGTGAGGGTCACAGCAAGATGTGTCACAAGATGTAGTAATTTTACTGACTCACTCGGTTAAATCATCACATTAGAACAGAATAAAGAGCGAAGTTAACAGATCAGAATGAGCAAACTCTTCATCACGAGGCAGACATTAGTCTAATTAAAAAAGAAACGCAAGTTCTTGTAGACAGATCCCAGCTTATCTTATGTTGTCACCACTGTGAAGCATTGTGACGGGTGCTTCTGAGTGGTGCGGGGCAGAGACATATTTTTGTATTTGGATGCCTTTAAAAGGGACAAAGACCGCAGATTGGGGAAATCTGTGTGTCTGTGCAAGAATGCAAAGGTTCTTCAGCAGCCCGGTGCAGCAAAAGGGACAGATTAGGGTGCCACTGAAAACCACTTGAATGGCTTGAAGACTGATAATATCGCCGGGGCCCGTATATGCTTTCTTTCATCTTCGGGAAGTTTCCTGACAGTTTTCAGAACATGTTTTCAGTTTCAGCTGTTATGTCAAGGTTGTTGACAAAAATCCCTTTCAGTTCATTTTATCTAAAGTACCAAGAGCCAAAAAATGTCCAAAATGTCATGGGATTTCACCGTTTTTGAAGCCGCTGTTCAAATAAGAAGCGTTTGGAGGTTTTTATTTTCCCCTCCCGTTTTTTTTTATTGTACTGCAACTATACAAGCTTAGAAGGCTGTATACTGTGTGTTTACTTCAAATCTGTTCTGTGTATTTGTCAGACATACACATCTCGTGCTTCAGCTAAACAAACAAATCTTTTCTTTTTTCTGTTTTTTAAGTAGACTGCCAGACAGAGTATTGATAAAATATCATCAAGCCGCTAGATTACATTAGAGTGCATTAAAATAATGGTAAAGTTCATTCAAGTATCTATTTTAACCGATATGTTGGTGGACACACAACCACTCAACTAACCTGGCAGGTTTAATATCAAAGTAAAAACAGAAAAAATTAATTTCTAATGCACTGCTTTTCCTCAGCAGTTGCCCTCTTTGTCTGTTAAATCTTGGCTTGTTCTCAGTTGTACATGTTAGCCTGTGTTTATTTTTTTTTCTTACATCAGTAATTGTAATGGCACAAGGAAGTGGACATTAATTATTCTCATAAAGCCTTCGCACAGCCTTCCAGAAGTGTAATACTGAAGTGATTTGTCAAGAGATGGTTTTCTGTGTGGGAGGTTTTTAAAACCCGGCAAAAAATAAATGGAGTGAAATCGATAGCAAAGGGAATTGGCTGGCTCAGAATCTTGTAATGGTACTGGGAAATGAAATGGATGTACAACATACTCACAGGTGGCAAAACAGAGATGTTGCCTTTTGATGGATCCTGCCCTTTTGAAAAAGAAAAGGGGAGGAAGGGCAGTGATATTGTGGAAAACAAGGTTTGTATTTGATTGTGTAGGTGCACAGCAGAGACAGAACGTCTATCTTACCTGCAAAAGGGATTTCACCTCTATTGTTATAAGACTGGATCAATGTGAGAGCCAGACTTCTCCCCGGGGTATCGAGAGCTAAAATTCAATGGCAGTTGAGATAACTTTTTCTTCTAGTTTGACAAACTAAAAAAGGAAAAATGGTTCGGAAGCTATGCTTAAAGCTTGAGAGAAAAGAGACTAAAACTGCCATATCCCCTCTTTTAAATCTTATTATTTCTTTTCCTTTCTCTCTCCTCGCCCCACTGTTATTGGCACAATCCACAGTGGGATTTAGAAACCATAATCAGACTAATAATTGCCATTATTTAAAATTTTACTCTTTTTGACAGTTACACAGTTTCATAGTCCCTCATTCAGATTTATCTGCAATTTGTACAAGCACTTTAGGACTTCCATGGACCGTTGCCGTTCAGGTCACGGTAGACTGAGAAATTTTGGGAATCATATCGCTTTCCTGATAGGCTTTGACTAGGGAGAGACCCTCACAAATTTCCCCTCTAGAGAACAATATCACAGAGGAGAGCAGGAAGCTGGTCAAGCAGTGTGGGGCCATTATTCAGTACTAATACACTCTGTCTACCCCAGATCAGATATAGTACAAGGACACAAGAGTTCTTAGACGGATGGTTTCTTTTCCATTCCCGGGAGTGCCATCCATTCCCAGTGTGCACTGCACCACTTTGCCATCCTCCAGTTCAATAGACTCCTGAGACACAGACCTAAGATAGTGGGGGCACTAGTCAAAGGAATGGTGCCTTCTGCTGTTCATAACCTCTCGTGCTTAAACATAGCAACAGTAATAAGACATATTTCCATACCTGAAATGCATGAACTTGTGCCAGATCACAGTTCAAGAGCAAAGAGGAAAGAAGGGGACTGTTGGAAGTGAAGATAAATGCAATGCTCAAAAGAGTGAAATAAGAGTAACTGGCATGTGTTTCCGCTGGCAGTCAGGGAATCAACATACTCCAGGAGGGGAAGACGAGTGGGTTGGAACATCTTCATTACTGTTTATAATGGTTGGGAGAGATAACTGGCAAACATCAGAATCACGCAGCTAGCACACAAGGTTTTCTCGGATCCAAACAAGAAGCCACCAGAGAGAAGAGAAAGAATAACAAACAAAGCAAATCAGGTCCCTCATCTGCCGATACAGCATAGCTGTGCACAGAGCAACTGCAAAACCCATTCCTTTGCATGACACTGTAACAAATAACATCCCAGTCCTCCCAACACTTAAGCGCTGTTGTTGTTGTACTGCTGGATGGATCGCTTGCATGGCTTACGCTGCTGTGACCATACCCAAAATCAATACAAACTTGGGACATGGCTAATTTTTACATTCATCATAATCCTCATTGAAATAAGAGAAAAGAAAAAATGTTATGTACAAAAATGCCAAAAATAATTGTCTCTGTAATTCAGAGCATATTTGCCAACGCACCATCGTGCACCATTTCTACAAATATACAAGTCAAGGTGAGGGAAGTAAAAAAGCTCAGACTAAACTAAACTGTTTTAATAGCCCCCACCTAAAGCTTGGCATAAATCTAAATGAGTAAACTGCTAGACAAATAAAGATTCTGTGGGGAAAAAAGTCCCTGACTGAACCTTGGAAAGGTTGGTTGGTCTAAAATATTCCTAAATTTTTTGAGGTTATCCTAAACTTTTAAGGGCCCACAAAACACTTTTATTATTTGTCAAATCGATATCTGTAGAACCTGCTTCGCTTTCTCCGTAGATCAAAAAATAGCTCTATAATTTATGTCCATGTCAAAATGGCTCTACGCTATTACTAAACCTGCATATTTATTTTACGTTCTTCTGAGAGTAGTCATCACTTTCAATATGCATGGAAGGCAGAATAGAACGGCGCTGTGCCGTGCTTAACCATGCTGATAATAACTGTAGGGCCTGATTTACTGTGAGTCTCAATGCTGATGGCACAGATACCTGCCTAATTTAATTGTTATTGTTTTATTGCCTTAATCACATTCAGCAAATACACCCCCCTCCCCCAACTCCACGTCACTTTCACCCTCAGCTTCCATTAACGGCAGACCTTTTATCTGTATAACACTATTAACTTACACACCCATGAACATAACAAACACACGCACACATTGTACAAACCTGCGCGTTCACACGTAGACACATGCCCATGCACAGAGACACTCAGGCACACAGGATTCACACCCTTTGTCTGAATCAAATCCCTGACTAGAACACAGCAGTGTAAAGTGAGTCAGCTACTGAGTAAGCTCGCACTGGCCCTTCTAACCTCCCAAAGGGAATGCAGGTGTTTGTGTTAGCCTGCTCCAGCTATGTTTAGACATGAGCCTTGGACAAGGCCCAGCACACCAACAGAGCTTCCATGCTCCCCGCGGACGACGGCGTTCTGTCTCTGCTCCCTCTAACACTGTCAAAGGCTCCCAAACCTGGCAGCCGCAGCCTCCACTCGGGAGCAGCCGGCTGCCCGAACATCTGTGCTTACCCCATTACGACTCCTACAGTATGCCCTGGTAAAGTGAAACGGTGGCATAGTGTTATGTAAATGCAGATGTCATAGCATCACTGTTTGTGTTGTTTTTGCTCTTTATCTTCAGTCATGAACCATCTACTGAGTCACTTTACTTGTTTCAAAGCTTTCGGATCAAATAATCTTCGTGGTTTATAACTTGTGAAATTTACTTAAACTGTTGCACTTTATCCTCTTTTTTGCTCTTGAATTTCATGCTTTCTTCTGAATTTCAAGAACACATTAAAGAAAATTAGTTTTATTAATTTATTTAACGACCTCAACCCTTGAAAATTTGGCGACTATGTTGAAAAGCAGGGTGTGTGCCAAATAACCAACTAAGTTAAATGAACTCGACCAATTCTGCCAAGAGGGGCGATGAAATATCCAGCCAGAATTATGCCAGAAGCTTGCTGATGGCTACTAAAAGCTTCTGGTCGAGGTGCAACTTGCTAACGGACATTAACCAAGGGTCAAACCATACTTTTTACCCTGTGTGGATTAGAGAAAATAAATCATTTAATAAATTAAATAAATAATGCACCCAATCCTAGCTTTGAAAATCTTTAAAGGTATATGCTGTTAATATTATTATTACAACCTGATAAGAGAAAAGTTTAAAGCAATCATTAAAAGGCCAAAGTTACCATGAAATTCATCCACATGATGAGTGTACGCAAACTGTTTTTAGAAAGACTGGCTTACCGCCTTAGTTACTTATTTCTTTCTGCTGTTTAAAATGAAGTTCTATGGGGATTTACTCAATCGTGGAGCAAACATCAAGTGGCCAGCCACTTGACCCACTTTAGTTTCATTTTTCTTCAGTGCTGGAAGTTGCTGCTTGGTTTTGTCAGTAGCTGCTTCCAAGAGCAAGAGTAAACTGGGAACCGTTTGCCAGTCTAATTCCTGTACTTCATCCTCCTTCATCGTGCTCTTTGTTCAGTAATCAGTGTCATCATCGACATCATCATTGTCATCATCCTAATCATCATTATTATTGTCTTCATCCTGATTACCAGAACATCGCAAGTGTAATTAATAACGTCTTCGCCATCAACATCTGTATCATCCAAGTCATCTAAACAGCAGCTGAAAAAATAATAATCATATTCAGAATGATGGGAACATCAGCAGTCATCATCATTAACATAATGGTTTTCACATTATTTTTATCTGGAAATGTATAGAATCTACATCCTAAGAATCATTGTGGGTAATGCTCTGCTACTCGAATGATTGGACTTTGCAGATTTACAGCCATACTGTGTTATATTCAGTTTGTGTGTTGTAATCCTCCCACGAGCTGACCAGTTCGCAAGCATCAATACTACTTGATTAGACAGGCCTAAAACACCTGTCTGCCCTAATTTCATTATTTTTGGAAGCGCAGGTGTTGCAGTGCTCTCAGCTGTATTGTTGTCACACAAAAACACGGCTCGGAAAAGATCTACTGCCTAAAATAAGCGAGCATGGGAAAGAAAAAAAAAATCCCATGAAGCCCAATTAGAATTCTGCTTCAATTCACTTACTGATTGAATGAGGTAATCTGTTCTCATTTAAATGATTTTTAGTCAAGCATGGGGCCAGCTTAGCCATGGAAAACAAATGAGTTCCCTATCCCATGAAAACTCTTCTCGGTACTGGCAGGAATATAAAATGGAGACAAGCACTGGCACCGCTGTCATTGTTTTCATTTGCCACATCAGCATGCAGCCACATATTTACTGTGGAAGATATCAGCGTGCATGATGCATTGCATGCCCCACAGCACTGTCTAAATTTTTCCAGAGCGATCCGGCACATCCACATGCGCCTTTGCTTCATTTTTATAAATGGGCCTTGTCTGTCGCGGCAGCAGTGAGCCATCCGCGCCACGCCGAGTGAGACGCCACTGCCCGTGACATCATAAAAGTCTCACCTGAACATGTCGGGGGAGGGGGGGTCTGTGTCATCGTCACACCGGCTATCATTCACAAACACAAACAGATGCTTTTTAATGCGATCCCATGCCAATTTATTAACGTCAGCTGTTGTGTTTAATACAGTACGTGTCAAGCAATGTCTTCAAAGGTGGAGGAGCTAACCATTTGTCATTCTGTAGTGCTCTGGCACTCTCTGTCTGGCGTAATGAGGAACGTGCTGTCTGCTCCGAGTTGCCAGGGAGCTTGTCACTGCATGGAGGGCTGCCACAAAAATATGCTGAAGCCAGCACAGAAAACCAGCCCCAGAATGATGATTTATTTACACAAAAGGAACACCACCGACACAAGAAGGTGTGAGAAACCTGTCTTAATGTGTTTTCTCCTTTTCCTTAATTTCCCTCACACCCCTGCCGACATCTATCCTAACACCAGGTGGGCCAAAGGGGGAAGTATAATTAAGGAGGTCTCCGGGGACACATACGAGGTCATCGTGGATCACTCCTTCTTTACGGAGCCTGTGTCATGCGAGGTTACCAACCCTCTCGGCAGCACCAACATCAGTCGCAATGTTGATGTCTACTGTGAGTTTCTCCTTCAGTAATCCTACATGCATTCCTTTAATGCCAGCAGCGGAATAATGCATTGCTGCGTTACATGTTTTGACACTGAGCTCAAAGAACTCGGGTCTTTATTTATGGATCTATGGATGTTTTTCTTGTTTTGTTTTTTTCCCAATAGTTGGCCCTCGCATGGCTGCAGAGCCTCAGTCCTTGCAGGTTGACCTTGGATCTGATGCTGTGTTCAACTGTGCCTGGACAGGAAATCCCTCTCTTACCATCGTGTGGATGAAAAGAGGCTCTGGGGTGGTGAGTATTTCAGTTTGCATTGATAAAGGCTAACTTAAACCTTATATAATCACATAATACAGCCGAGAGCAAACTTTTTTGTAATTATTCCTGAACTTGTTTCTGCAAAGTACTTTGGGTTATTTTTTTCTATCATAGCTCAGTGGTTTGTAAAGTTCCATTAGACCTAATTTTTTTTTGTCCCAGCCTCCTGGTGACCTGCTCTCAAGTGAGATCCATTGATTTGATCCTCAAATTCAGTCTCATTCCACCTTTTCTTTTGTCAACATTAAAGGCCAAAGCTTTACTCGCCTGAGCTCAGACCCTAAATTGGATTTTAATAATTGAGAAGAGGTGACCTTTAAGGTATTAAATGGTTCGTGTGCTGCCTTGTTTTTTTTTTTTTCCCTTCTGTTAGCGCTGCTTTGCTGCCATCACAAATGCAAAGGTGACTTTGGAGTCGCTACATTTGATGATCTTTGACTTCTTTGCCGCAGGTTCTTAGCAACGAGAACCTCCTGACACTGAAATCCGTGAGACAAGAGGACGCTGGGAAATACGTTTGCCGTGCCGTCGTGCCACGTGTTGGAGCAGGGGAGAAGGAGGTTTCTCTTACTGTCAATGGTAAGCTGCAATATTTGCATGTCTTACACAAAAACGGGTATTGATACACCTCCACGAAGCTGTGAAGTGCATGCAAATAGAAGTGTGAGTGTTCAGGTCTGAGGTCAATGGCAGCAGGAAGACAGCAACTTGTCACAAGATTCTGTATCCAGCTTCCTTTGTAGTTTATATAAATCTTCCTCTGTGCAGCTTCCAACAGAATATATAACTGCATTTCTCTTCTCGAGTCTTTTTCATTGAAGGTATCCGTTTCTTAGAGACAGCTAATTTTATCAGGCAAGCATAGTAACAAAACACAAACCAGCATACACGGCAAAGGAGCGTTCCATAAAATGATGCTCATGCAAATGAATTTTGCTAACAAAGGTAACGTGATAAAAACCCAGTTCGTTTCGTTAGCTATCATTACTGTGGCAGCTGATGAAACAGGAAAAAAAAAATAAACAGACTTTGTGTTTTCACGATCTGGCGCACGTTTCATAAACAGGTGAAATGTACTTAAATGCTAATTATATTCTGCGTGAGTCACAGGGAAGCTGCGTTTTCTGAGGCACTGACTGACTAATGAATACCAGCCTTGGTGGGAGACCTGGCAACTCTCAAACAAATGACTTCATTACCAGTGCTTGATATTCATGGCGCATGCTTCGGTGTGGCAGAGGTTCTTAGTTGTGGGATTTACATGTTTCTTATTTTCCCTCTTGTCCATCTGAAAGAAACCTGTGCAAAACCAAAGGGGGAAAAAAGAAACAAGAAAAAACCCCAAACAAAACAATCCAGCTGTACAATGCCGGCAACGAGATGATGTTGAGTTAATTCTCACAGTGTGTCAATGCACATTTTGAAAGCTAACAAAAGAGTTTGCCTGTAAGCAACACTGGTGCTCATTTGGGGATGAAGATACATCAAGTAGCAAACAGTGTGTTTTAAGATTTTCTTTTCAAAATCCAGACGCTAGTTTTGCATATCAGAAAGAATGGGATACCAGTATTCCCTCCAGCACAAGATCAGAACCATGACTTTCTATGAACTGCAATGAACCCCCCTTATTTTCAGCCAGGAATTCAGCTGGAATCAAGGCAGAGAAGAGGAAAATTCATGTGTAATTCTTTTCTCTCCCATCCTTTTGAACATATACCGGCATCTTTTCTGCAGCCTTAATATGTAAACAGAATCCACCATATCCAGTGTGCTGGCGTATCTTGATGCATCTCGTTTCTGCTCATGCATCTGTGGAGATTGTGTTCTTTGTGAAAATGCTGCCACGAGAGAAAGAAGACGGATTGTTTTAATAAAGATTACAACACAACTCAGAGCACACTGGGAAACATGGAACAAAGCTGAAATAGCATGTTTATTCAGTCCCTGCAGACTTAATTCAAGTAAGTTTCCAATGTCTTCTAGTCTTTTATTTGTTCATATTCTTCATCTCTCTTCCTCTCTCTCTCACACTCTCTCTCTTGTTTTTTTTGTTGTTGTTTTTTTCTTACCCACCACCTCTTTGCCCGAATTGTTATTTGACATTCAAAGCCTCCTTCCTTTTTACCCTTCTGAATAATTGAAATTCATCTCTTTTTCAAAACCACACGAGAAATCCCGAGTCATTTCTTACCCAGACCTTGAGGCGAATCAGATTGTCAAACTCGCGAAAGCGCAAACACTGTGGTTGAAGAGGTGGCGTGTGCCAAGTTGTCTCCCGAGGTTCCTTGATTGTCCCACGACAACGACTCGACTGCTGATACATAAGGTCTCCTTCCCTCTTATCATCCTGCCATCGAACAGCAAAGCGTACGCGCCACACGGCCGGTTCTCACGATGAATAAACGAACAAATTAGCACTATTTTTGTACAACTTTTTTTTCTGTTTGTTTAGTTTGTTTGTCTTGCACAGACGGCCACAATATATATATACAAATAAACCCCCCCAAAAAAGGAGCAATGCTGTGAATGTTTACAGTATTCATGATGCGACAGTGTCTGCTGCACATTCGAATGTTTCTCTGCAGTTTGTTTTCCCTGCAGTTATCTCCTGATTCCTTAACGGCATCGTTTAAATTACATGTGTTTATAATTTGTCATTCCCTCTGTCTCTCCCTCTGTCGCTTTGTGTCACCGGCTCCCACTGTGGCATACCACATAGACATGAGGATTTTGCTTTCCCTGGGGAAGAATGTAATTTAATTATAATCAAACAGCTAGCAGGGGAGGCAGTTTCTGTTTAAGTCACTAATGGATACATATTGCTTACTCTAGACAAACGTTTTTAGAATACATAAGTCCTCAGCTTTTCATACATGGTCGTCAGGTAGATGGGAATACGAGGAAGAGTAGAAGACACGTCCATGTGTGTAGTTACAGTATTTGCATGATATTTTTGACCATTCTGCAGAAACTGGAAGGAGGTGACTTATCTGACATGCTTGAAAGGATTTAGCTTAACTTTTAAGTGCTATATACTCAGGCAGTACATATTAATTAATATATATCCACGTATATGTGTGGTCTGTGTTTGTGTTTGTGGGCATGTGTGCGCCTTTGGGCTATTAATATGTATAACAACACACATACAGTACTTGGGCAGCCCAGGGAGAGAAAACCCATTACCACAGTGAGGGAGAGAGAGAGGGACGGAGAATCCCTCAATATCCCACAGAGCAATGGGTTGTTATAGATCTTTTTTTTCTGCCGTTTCTCTTCCTAGACAGTCTTTATGTGCCAAGTTAATTAGCATTCCTACCTTCTTTAAACTAGCTGTGACACCACATAAGAAAGAAAAGTGCAAGTTAACGAAGAGGAAAACATTTAAAATGCGGCATATTTTATCTGACCGGCTACATTTAAGCTCGGCGAGATATGATCTGCAAGTCTTCCTGCAAGACTTTGAACTCATTTTTTTCCCATTATGTGTACCCCTGATGTGCACTCACTCTGCTCAGCTCAGACATTATTTTTCATATGTAGGGGGAAAAAAACTTTTATACCCTCACTGTGAGGTTTACTGTACAAGCAGGAATGTTCATTCAAAAGTTCAAGCTAGTTCTTGCGGGCTTTTATGATTTTTAGAGCATAACAGTTTTGAAGTCACTGGCTCAAATGTGTCAATTATGTGCAGGGAGGGGACAATTGTTAAGACATCTTGCTCTGAAGATTCAGTAAAGTGAGAAGCAAGGATAGGAGTAGTGTAAGAAATGGAAGGAAGTGTGGTTATATTGTGTGGTTATTGACTGCTTGTGGCCATCTTGCAATGCTTTTAGTAACTATGTGACCTGTTTTAGAATATAATGTGCAGCAATATCTATTTTCTATAGTAGTTAACTTTTTATATGGAGAGCACTAATTTGGTCAGGTCTTCTGCTGGTCTCTGTGTCAGTATTGTGACAAACTCGTGACCTTTTCAAGGTACAGTACTGTCTAAAAGTCTTGACCGACCCCTCAAGATTCCTCAAGACCCCGCGTGCAAATGACTGCCAATAGAACCTACAGTCTAAAAACTGAGTTTGTACAATGCCAGTAATCTTGAAAGTCATTTTTTGGTATCTTTATTCTTCAGCGCAGCCTGAACTCTCTTAGGAAAGCTTTCTTGTCATTTCTTGAGTAATCTTTAGGAATAGTTCTCCAGGCTCCTTAATGGACATTCAAGGCTCTTCTGCTGCCTTTTCTTATGTTCTCTGTCAAAATAATCCCTCTCTGCTTTAATAACGTTGAGGTCCGGACTTTGGGGAGCCCAATCCACAACTGAGAGTGTTTTAATGAATTGGCAATTTGTTTGTCATTCTAAAAATGAAGAATAAAATCAATTTTAACAAGATCCCCAATTTCACTGTTTGACATGCAGCCCCATACCCTGACAGAGGCTCAGCTGTGTTTAACAGATTCGTGTAGAGACCTTTCTTTCGATGTCTTCTGTACATATTGTTGATGATTCGAACCAAAAGTTCATCAAACCATAAAAACATGCTGTCACTTGTATAATTTGGCTTACTTCAGCCTTTTCTCCCCGTTTCATTTCCTTAAGAATGGCTTCTTGACAGCCACCCTTCCACTGAGACCATTTTTGATGAGGCTTCAGTGAACAGTTGATGGATTAAATGAAGGAGCAGGTGCATTTCCCAGGTTCTGTGGCAGGTCTTTGCTTTATTTTCTTTCCTATTTCTTAAGGATACGTCTTTCAGATACTGTTCATCTGCTTTTTAGAACTGCCACTTCTTCTGTTGTTCTCCACTTTTCTGGTTTTCACAGCTCTTTTTAAGGACACCTTGCATTCAGTACAAAAACATACAAAATGTGGAGCTATACCAGGCTTTCAGCTGGAGCACAATAATCTTGTTGGTCCAAAAATACTATTTTATCTTTGGCATTTTTAATGGATTTAATTAAAGAAATGAGAACATATGATGTATATTTGCAACCGGCTCTTAATAACAGTTTACCTAAAGATACCATTTAAAATGGGTTCTTGGCTAAGTTCTCTGTTATGTGAACCACATAACTGGTTCATCCCTTGAGTTAGGTACATTTCTTATGCTTGAATGATTCAATTTGATGATGACGATAGGTGGCTTCATCATCAAACAAAATAACATTGCTCTTAAAATGGTCAGGGACAAGGACTGGACTGAAAATGAGTGAAAAAGCAGCCAGTGTAGGAGGAAGAGAAAAACTTGTTCACCACCTCTGTGAATCTTCCCTGTAGTCTTTCTCTTGTCCTTCTTCTTCTCAGCTCCATAGGATGGGTGGATGGAAAGTGGAACTTGCATAGGCAAGTTGAAAGTTGAATTTTAATTCACATTAAAGCTGTTTCAGGTTAAGTGATCATTTGTTCAAATAATGTTATAAACCTATTAAAAACAGCTGCAGTTAGATAAATTAAGCGTCAGAACTCTTTGAAACACTTTTCAATTAAACGATCAGCGCAGTACTCACGTCCTGCTGCAACTCACGGTTTGCTGAAATTGTTAGCAGTGTACGTAATGAAAGTGTGTGGTGTGCCCATGTGATAGCTGGAGCTGATGTGGTTGTGCCAGATTATAAACTTATTAGGACGATGACTTTTAAAATTACTTCAACAAAGCCATCGACGGTAACTTTAGGTTAAAACCATAAAGAAAAACTAGGTCTTTGTCAGCGTCGTGGAGTGCTCATTTCCTTCACTGTGTGTCCATTCAGTACAGATAAGATGCATCGTCAACCAATCCCATCCTCATTCTTGACGTGTTTTTTCACTCTTCAAAAGTGTTTTCCATAAGAACAGTAAGTGTTACTGTTGACTGATCGTTTCAAGATTGTTGTTTTCATTCCAAATAAATGCTTATGTGCACAAGGCAAGCAAGATGCTCTCGAGTGTAGAATCGTAATCTGTTTTGGGGGTGTTTTTTTAGGCTGAACCAGATTTTTTATGTTGATGTTTTCTGTTCATGTTTAAAGATTCTCTTAGCGCATACTGATTGTAGTTGCAGTTGTCGTTAATGCACTGTTTGTAGCCAGAAAATAAAACAAGCGCCCGTGGCCTGTGGTGGTGATGCTGAGTTATTACTGTAAATGTGTGTTCACAGCAGAGTGCGGAGACAGTATAGATCATGCTGCATGCAGGAATAGAAAGGAGAATATACAGTCTGGTCCCTGTCGTAAAGATGTATTCAAGCAGGGCAGGCTAATGTGGCGAAGCTGTCAGATGATTCAGGCCAGGAAAATTTGTATTTCAACAGAAGTTACATATGATGGTTACCTCAGCCAATCAGGGATGAAGATGAAATCATTTGTGACCTATCTTTCCTACACTGCACTACACTATGATATAGTGCAGTTGGAGGTGGAACAGCAGAAGGATTGTTCCAAGCACAGTCACTCCCAGTAATAACCAGCTTAATAACAATATTTAGTCAATATATAACAATATAGTCACTTTCTCTTCACAACCGTGTCTGATTACTGTCTTCTGTGTTGTCACACTGCAGTGTGTGACGCAGCTCTTACAAGTATGACTTCTTCGCATAATGTCTATAAGAGCTGACTTCGCGACAGCTGGAAAATATAGACAGGCTCTCATTACCGTGGGTTCCCTCCAGTGGGGAATCATCAGCCATCAGTGACCATATCAGATAGTTTTCCTCTGTTTCACTTGCCCTGCAGCTGTTTGTGCTCTCTTTCATCACAAAAGAAAACAGAGAAATCAGAAGAGCTGCGCTGAGGTAGAGAGGAAATGTCAAGCTGTTGTTCAAAGCGGATGCCTCAGTTTTGGAAGGAAATGGAAGCCCTGGCATTTTGACACCCACACCGACATTGTGTAATCAGATTGCAATGTCCACTCTAGAGTTAACACCTCCTCAAATGAATGAGTGAAACATTGTGCCCAACATTTTGATTACCTCCCCTGCTGCTACCATTGATGTTGTAGTGCCACCCACCTCTCAGCTACTAGCGTGTTTTTGCTCTGATCACATAGTGCAAGCAGCAAACACGTTTTTTTACGCACACACTCTGGCATACACACACACACACACACACCCACATACTTTCAGCCCCGGCTGAGCCAGTGAGATAAAGCTATCTAATTATAATTCTCATTTGCAGCTCTGATCCATAGAATAGATCCTCCCCAGTCACTACCACCACCCTTTTGCAGCCTGCAAGCAATTGATCTTGCTGTGCGTTGACAGTTGGAGTCCATGCTAACCACATACTTATTTCCATCTTGTAATAACAGGTTAGTACATATAGATCATGCATATAAACCCCCTTATTATGACTGTGAAACACACATCCCGCATTCATACTATCATTCCATGTTGGCAAAGCAGTGAAAGAAGAGGAGCAGCTCTCAATCCATTTTTCTTAAAGTGTCTGCATCATTCAGCGTGCAGCAGTAGCAGCCTTCCAGCATCCTCCAGTAGCATACCAAGACACCATCTGGCAAAGTCTCATTAAAATGCTAATTCATTTTAATAAGAGACAGGTAATAAACTGCAATTATGTATCGTCAGAGAGATGGCTGAGAGCGGGAGTTTGAGGGAAGTCGGCGGGGATGTGAGTTGTCTCACTAATCAAGAAGCTACCTCACTTGCCACACCCTCAAACTCAAACCCATGTTTTTAACCTTAGCCATCACAAGAGACTCACAAAAAGCTTGATTTTAACAGCTTTTTAAAAGCTTTTTTTTTTTTAAATCAAATATAAAGGACCCAATGGAAGCCTTTACCAGTGCTATTTATGCAGGAGCATCTCTGTAATAACCCAGCTTTTAAAAGCAAGGAAGCAGAGGTGGATGTAAGCAATTATGCAGTTTGTAATGATGTGATCATGTTTATTTTTTGCTGTTTTGTTTTGGGGGGTTTTAAGTGAATTATGTCCACTCTATGAAAAGAAAATTCACTATAAAAATAAATAAAGTACTATAGAGGACTATAAAGTGAAATTAATTCAAAGAATTTCAGGGATGTTGGGAATTTTTTTCCCCAGTAACACGATTAAAGTCAAGGATGATGATTTTAGTGAATGTGATTTTTTTTTCTCAGACATGCCCCGTTATTTCACTCAGGTTGGATTTCTGTCTTTTGAAGATATTCAAATTTGAAATATCAGACTGAAGGTGGGAGCAGCTAATTAAGAGGAGAGAAAAGTGTTATCAGCACCTCACATTCAAACAGCATTATGAAGGTTTGAATTTGTGAAAGAAGCTATTACCAGCTGCCATCATACTACTCTTAGTTTACTGTAAAAGAATTTATGTGGAAATTTTGTGTATGGCGTGCTTGAAACAAACATATATTCCCTCCACAGGTTGATTCAGTCTTTAAATATCACACTGTAAGTGTAAAACATAGGCTCGGTACCTTGCCTTTCTACCAATTTTACTCACTGTGAGTTCAGGGCAAAAGGAGGGGGAAATATCACATGAGTGATGGAATTGGGTTATGTGTGACAGCTTGTCTTCATATTAGTGCTGTCACCTGGTGTGAGCAGCCTCAAGACCAGATGGCAAGCAGACCAGTCATTTAGGCTGAGCTGCCCTTGTCAGGCAAGATTTTGTAGCCTGACCAAGGTTTAGCATATGCTGGCTTGAAGTCCAGTAGCCCCAGCACTTGTTGAATGAACTTGCCTTGCCTGGGTAGTTTGTAATGCTAATAAAGCCATTCCATTTGATCAGGCTCAATTTGAGAAAATCGGATTACACAGAATGTCAGCTGATGGTTATAAAATTGACTGCAATAATAAGGCCGTAATACAGTTCGATATAATAAAATGTTGGATATTGTTTTACAATATCTTGATCGATACTGTGATTAGTTCAGTTATAGAGGTCATTCTGGGCAACTATAGCGAGCTTTGGCTTTAAATGTTTATTTGACGACTTATTGGTTCAGGGGTCAACTCTGCTGCAAGCACATTGATTGAGGTGAAACACTGTGACAAGGGGTGTTATCTCCCCACAATGGCATTTTCTCTTTCCATCTGTGCAGTCCTGATTACACTCGAAGAACAACGTTTATCTCTGCGGGAGAAATCAAGCCAGCCATAAATCAACAGTTTCTCTATCCAGAATGAAGTCTAAGCTGCCACTTATGCCCTTTGTTCAGTCCTGGTGTGCCCTTGGCTAGATTGTACTAAGGGATGAGGCAAGTTCATATCTCACAGCAATATAATCTTCCTCAGGAGTCCCAAATTACAGAACACTTCAGGTGTTACCGCTTGAAATAGGAGACATTTAGAATATAATCTTCCACCAAGAATTCAGTTGAGAGGATTTGTCACATGACCTGAAACTAAATTTAATTATTCATGTTTCAATTTCTGTGGCTCATCTTCTAACTTTTTTTTTTTAATGGTTGTTCTTTTTCAGGGCCGCCTACTATCTCAAGCACACAGACTCAGCAAGCTTTACATGGAGAGAAAGGACAAATCAAATGTTTCATCCGAAGTACACCTCCGCCGGACCGCATTGTAAGTACATCCGGACTGTCTGGCTCACATACTTGAGATTCTGAGGATTTTGCCATGAAAGAGGATCCTAAAAATATACTCTTGATCCTACGGTTCTCATTTAATGCACGCATGTGAGCAGTGTTGCGCTGATCATATTAAGATTTATGGCGCTCGTACAATGTAAACACACTTAATAAGCGCGCTTTGAATGAGTATCCATATTGTGCATGCATGTATGAGCGTGGTTAATTGCCGTACTTTGTCATCTGATGTGTATTTTGTTATACTAATGCTCAACATTAACCAGCAGTGTTATTAATACCGCGTTTATTTCAGGTGGGCCTATAAAAACTGTGAGATAACTCAATAACGTCACTTTTGATTTAGTTATATTAGTGATTTTGTTTTCATTTAAACAAAAATTCAGTACAGTTTTATTTCATAACCATCAATCAGTTCACGGCTTGCAAGGTAAAGAAGGTAAAATCAGACAACCTCTTATGAGCAAGCAATTGGCGACAGTGGGAAGAAAAAAAACCTTTTTGTCAGGAAGAAACCTCAAATAGAACCAAGCAAGGAGATGTCCATATTGTATACTGTGCAAAACTGCTGGTTTTACACTGTGCAGTCATTCAGACACATTGATTTGAGTCTTTTTAGAATAAAGTCTTGAAGCTTAAACCTCAAAGTTTGAATACTGTGATGGTGAACTTTGACTTTCACACCTGTTTCCCCCATTGTATGTTTCTCAAGGCTCCGAGTTAAAGGTGTTGCTTTTGTTAAAATAGAAATCTCTCTTCCCTACTCTGCATCCAGCATAAATAAATATGCTTTATACTTCAAAATAAACATCTAAATATTACCTCAAAAACCAATACACTCTGTATTAAGACCCCCTGAAAAAATATTGATTATTTTGTATATGTATGTTAAATTTTCATAGAAATAAATGCATTAAATCAACATGAGAACCTCTATAATGATTTTAAATATCATGTCGGAGCTGTTTAAAACTGTTTCTTAATGCCATCGTTTTTTATTGAGAGCATATTGATATATAGGGTGATTCTAAATATCATGTTACTTTGGACCGACGACCTCTTCTTCAAGATCAAATAGGGTCAAACGTACTTAAAATGTCTTTTATCTTTAAAATTATACTTAAAATTCTGCTGCCTTTGTGTGCAATCGCAACATTCAGGAAATGATATATATTGTATATGGGGATTCGAGTATCCCATTATAATTTTCATCCAAATATCATGTCACATTTGACCTCTGACCTCATGTATACATTTAACGCCTGCCTTTCTTTCAAGTTGACCCCAACATATGTTATATCTTCAAAGAAAGTATTGGCGCTACAAACTTCTTGAAAAACAAAGAAAGCAAAATGAATATATAGAAATATACAAAAATATTCCCTGAAAAGAATGAAAAAACCGAGTGAACACTCTCGGAGGAGGTTTGAGTTCTCCGAGTGCTTCTCGCTTAAAAATGTATTTTTCATCAGTTCACATATTATCGGCTCAAAATATGTTTCAATGTGTATTTTATTTTATGTTTTCACGAGGCTACAGTTACAATTAAAATGATCAAGGTCTAAAGAGTAAACTCGACTTAACCACATCTTCCATGATGCAGGTTTTGCATTTCTATCCACAGAACAGACTCAGAATTGGACTTTTTTTCTCCATTGAATAAAAAAGAAAGTTATTTCAATACTGGCTTTTCACAGAACCAAGACAAGAAATTCACTTATATTTCATATATTTTTGTTTTGCATGCAAAATGTGCTAAAGGACGCAAGAATTCCAGCATTTTTGCACTCCATCTTCTACAAAGAAAAAAATATGTTATTTTTCAGACCTGATCCAAGTTTTTTTTAATGGAGAATTCTTCAGACTGTTTTGTTGTTCTTTGTACTCGGATTTATTTACTGTACTGAAAATATCCACAGTACCTCTTTGCAGATTCTTCTGTTTCACAGCACGCACCTCTGTGTAAGTGGCTGCATGCTGTCTCCCAATAGTCAAATGCAAAAAGGACTGTGATTCAAACACTGCGATGAAAAGAAAACTGCTTAGACATTAGCTCGGTCTACAGATCCAGGAGAAATTTCACTGAGCACTCAACAGCAACAAATGGGCAGTTAACAGGCACAATTTTGATCCCACCATTTTTAACCTTAACACAGCATTCAGAAGAGTTTTAACCAGCCACAGAAGCATTGAATATCCTGAATGGATTCCCATTTATTCATGCCTCTTCTAGACTTCTGTGGATCACTGAGCTATTCACCAGACAAAATGAGCTAACATTCTACGCTGATATCAGTAATTCATACCACCTTGTAACAGAACAAAACATCCCAAACGCTCCCCGTATCATCGTAGAGCACTAGGTTGATCTTTTCATGGTCATTATGTTTCTCTATTGAGAAGCGTGCTGACATAGCATAAAGAGCTTGCCGTGAACATACGGGTGGAATGACAAAACGACTAGGCCCACACTGCAATACCTTCCTGTGAATCCAGGCATCGACCAGCAGGATTCAAATCAACTGTGTGAAGTGTTCTGTGGTTGATTGGTCACCTTTAATAATTGGACTGTGTACCAGACCAAAGATCCACACACCTGGAGTAAAATTACCTGCTCCACAGTAAATAATAATAATAATAATCATGAGTAACATTGTACATACACCTTTTTTATTTTTCTGTTTTACAGGCCTGGTCTTGGAAGGAAACGGTGTTAGAGTCTGGAACGTCCGGCCGCTACACCGTAGAAACTGTGAACACAGAGGAGGGCGTCATCTCCACGCTGACCATGAGCAACATTGTCCCAGCAGACTTTCAGACTATCTACAACTGCACCGCGTGGAACAGCTTTGGCTCTGACACCGAGATCATACGCCTTAAGGAACAAGGTGGGAGCCAAGGTTCGACAGGTTCCACCTTCCTCTTATTCAAATCACGTGGCTGTGGTTTTTTAGAGAGTGACCAAGTGGCATTTTATGTACATTGTTGCAGGTGACCAAATCCAGTGTCGTCGACTGTGTTGCGTGTGAGGTTGCGCATGCGTGTTTTAGTGCGAATGCATTTTTGCATACATGTTAAATTGAGCATGAATCCCGATTTTTATCATTCTTAGGTCATAGTGAGCATCCTAAACAATAGCACTGTAAATTCCTGCAATTAAATCCCTGTAAAAGTCATGATTACATAAATTCCAGAAAAACTGGTATTAAGTGAATGTCTTCTAATTCTTGTCTCTTAGCATAGACCCCAATATAAAATTTAATATGGAACTTGGTTTCCTTCAGTTAAAAAACAGCGAACAAACAAAAAAAGACACTCTTTCCTTTCTTTAAATATGAATACTTTGTATCTGTGACCTTTCCACCTCTACCGTCAGGGAAGCTGTGTTTTCTATCCACTTATCGCAAATGATAAATTATAAGCTGCTTATGTGAAAGTGACATTGATCAATGAAGACATTAAATGGGCTTTAATGGTGTAGGAAGAGCACTTGGTTGTTTGCGTTTGTTTAAAATACGGCAAGGTCAGAAATGTGGGCTGGAAACTTGGGTTCTCATTAAAGTGTATTTTAATGAGGAGCTTTTCTACTGGAAGAGCATATAGATATATGCCCGCTGGTTTAGTCTCTTCCTACTTGCAAACAAGGAACACACGGGGACGATTACGCTTCTCAAATGCACACACACTCCGGTGTTCGACTCAATGGAAATAAAAGCCCTCAGTTAAATGCGTCTATTAGTCTAAATGAGTGTAAATTAAAAGTTATCAAACAGTGTGATAATGAGACAATATTACTGTGTGTATAATGTTTACCTCCACATATAGCAAAAGGGTTTGGTAATTAGTTTTTGTTTGAATTATTGTTTCGACATAGAGGGTTTTTTCTTTTCCTGTACCGCTGTACTTATTTAAATTATCTGGTTTTGTGCCCAGTGAATAATGTCTAGGTAGTAAAAAATCCGACTTAAAGAGGACGACGGGAGGAGAAGAGAGTGTGAATGTGTGTGTGTTTGAAAAAGAAAGGTGGCTTTTACATTATAACTGTATGTTGTTGTGTCCTCACCTGTAACATGTCATACATTGAATTCACTGAATACACTGAAGTGCATATAAAATGTTGTTGTTAAGTCATTGTAGAAGAACATGTTTGTTTTTTGTTGTTGTTGCTCTATACAGAATCTCTCCCAGTGGCGGTGATCATCGGCATTGCCGTGGGAGCTTTCGTGGCCGTCATTGTCCTCATGGGCACCATCGGAGCGTTCTGCTGCACCCGCTCCCAGAGAAGTACGTCTCCTTTCCAGTGTTGCCTCTGAAGCATGCATGCTAGAGCACTGCATTTTTTTCCCACAAGCACATAAAAAAATGTCCATCTATGTAGTTTTAATTTTAATGTTTTACAAATTGGATCGTTCGCAAATTGTGACTTGAGGTGTCTTAAAAATGGGCCATCTACATAAAAATAAAACACACGGAGGCATCGCCAGCCAGAAATTACCGATGCAAGTTATCTTCAGGAACGTAGTGTCACATTTAATAGGAGATGAAATCAGTGGTTGTGATGGACATCTTTTTTTTCTTTTGGTGCCGAGATAGACAGATTGTGATAAGGGCTCATTTCATGCACTCTCAGTCTGGCTGCATTCATTTAAAGCTATTTACATCATGCGCCGTGTTCATTGCCACCCACCCATATACAGTACCAAGTGACTCAGGTTAGAGGCACTCAGCCACTATCTCTATCCAAGAACCACACTGTGCTACTGGTCCCTTCAGCATGTCTATTGTCTGTACACTACAGAGGAAGCGCACCTGGTTATGCCCTCACTGCCCGTCTCCATCTGTGCTCACCAGAGAGAACTTGCAAGCAAAATTAAGACAGAAAGTAAGACTTTGTTATATGACAGTATAACACCAGCTTTGTCCCAAACAGAATGAGCCACCGAGGAAAGCTATGTGAGATTGCATATATATGCAGAAAAAAAAAACAAACGTAATCCTGTGTTGGCAGGAAACAAGTGATTAATAACGCTTTGTGTTGTCTTCGGGAAGTGGGAGAGCTCTAACAAAACAAACCCAGGGATCTCTGTTAAATTCTGTAACACTGCAAACTGCACTGGGGGGAAATTATAATGTCAACAAATACAGAATAGTGTTTATCCGTCTTATTAAGATATATGTGGCGTCTGCTTATGCTAGATCTGAAAGGAGTCGTGTCGGCAAAAAATGACATCCGGGTGGAGATTGTGCACAAGGACCACAATGCAGCCCGAGAAAATGAAGAGCACACCTCCATGAAACAACTGATGGTGAGTGTGAGTGTCACAAAATACTACTTTCCACTTTACTTCTTCTCATGTTCTTTTGCAAATATTGAATCTCGGCCCTGTTGTTGCATGTTCTCTTTGGCGGACAGGTAATGAATGCGGTCTGCAATTAGTATGGGGATTTTCTGTGGAATACTTCACTTCATGAGTAATGGAAGAACAGAAAGGCATGCGGGTTGTATATGTGCTGTCAAGGCGTAGGGTGTATATATATCATCATGATAACAACGACGCTGTGAGGAGAACAGACCCCGATACATTTTAACTATGGGGATGCTGATGTATACTGGGTAATCCTACAGTGGGTGTACTCTCTGCATCCACATGCCTGCTAGACACAAAAAAGAACAGCTTCCTCTTTTGAGCTCTACCAGTGTTTTGGATTTAATGCAGTTTGCTCCAGGGCTGGTCTATTTGTAGTTAAAGCTCTTGGATTAAATTTTTCCTTCAAAATAATGATTTCTTTTCAAATTACAAAATACGGTCGACACTTGATGTTAGAGCGAGAAAATGAGCGTATCTACTTCACAAATCTGCATTTTGTAAAGATAAATAAAAGATATTCATGGATAAATTATTAATGGTGCCTGCAAGCCCAGAGTTAAGGTGAAGCATGTCTGAGTGATTTTTTTTTTAAAGAACAAGTGATAAAAGTTGAACCCATCCATCTCAAAATGTCTCTTTTTGTGGGAGAGCTTGGGAAGCTACACAGATTCTTAGATGCTTTTGCTTGATTTCTACGTAGGTTGAACGAGAAGAGTTCCAGCAGGAATCTGTTCTGAAGCAGCTGGAGGTGTTGCAAGAGGAAGAGAAGGAGTATCAGCACATAAAGGTACGGCTTGTGAATGATGACAGCGTGAAGGCGCGAACGTAGGAGAACAAAAGTGGAAAGACAAAAAAAAAAAAAAAGAAGTGGTGAGAGGAAGAGAGAGAATGCCTTTGGGGCAGATGGTGGTCTTCAACTCTGGAACTAAAATAGCTGAAAAGCATTAATCCCTCTTCTGCTACACATGAGTTTTCCAAAGTAAGTCCAGAGGCAAATTATTCCTGTTATGGGTTTGATTTTAATAATTAGCTTCTCAGCCAAAGTGGCTCATGAAATCAGAGAGCGGTTGAACTTAGAGACACTAGTGGATGGGGGTCGTGTTGTTTCAAAGAAATCTGTCAGAAAATCACAAAAACACTTAACAGGTGGTGACACCATGAGCAGGTGAGTCTTACTCCATGTTCACAGTGGCAAAGAACAGGACACAAATGCTCTATTTAGAAAATATGAGCCTCTTAACCTCGGGGAGATGTTTCTTCTTCATTTTATTTTCATAATTATTTGGAGCTCTACAGCAGACTCGTTGGCAAATATGTCATTGCAATCGCGTCTAATGAAATGTTTGTTATTCAATATGTCAGTGGACGTAATAAAGTTTTGGAATGATGCACCTTTGGACCAGGTGTCCTTTGAAGAAGAGATTTTAATCTTAAGGGATTTTCTGGTTAAAATGCACTTAAAACAATTCCACCTTCCCATTTACATGGCAGTAAAACAGATGTGAGGCACTTTACCTAGGGTCACTTTAGTTCTCCTATCGCACGTAAAGAGACTTAACCGCTTGTAATAAATGATTCATGCTGAGTTTTGCAGATCTCGAAACCCTTTTAAGTACCATCAAGTGAAGGATGGCCACCATCTGTTCTACATGTTTCAGTTTTTCTAGTCTTGGTCAATATTAATACTGCAGTTTAAAACCATTGGATTTTCACTTGGTCACCAATTCAATATAAACTATCACAGGTTATGTATGGTAAACACACATTGTATAAATATTTAAATTTTATTTATACTGCGCCAAATCACAACAGCAGTCGCCTCAAGGCGCTTTATATTGTAAGGTAGACCCTACAATAAAACATATGGAGATAAACCCGACAATCATATGACCTCTTATGAGAAGCACTTTGGGAAAGAAAAACTCCCTGCCATCTGCTGTGATCAGTTGGGGAGAGAGAAGGAATACAGGATAGAATATAGGTGTAGTCCTCTAGTTGTTGGTATTAGGTGTATCCCTCCACTTAAGCAAAATTTTCAAGAAGAAATTTTCTGCTTCACAAAAGGATTTCTTAGGTCTCTTCTGTTCAAAACAACTGCATGACCCGAGATCTGCTACCAGTAAGTCAACTTTTTCTTTATCACAAAGAAGCAACACAGGCCAAGTCAGTGGGACCTGCATCTTATAGCGCTATGCCAATATTGACAGAGCATCTCCCAGAGTCTCTCGCTAAATAATAAGATAAGAACATAGCTGGTTGTAGCCAATGCCCCACTGCTAACAGCAATGTCTACACACAGCAAAAGGACATGAGATTGCAGCTGTGTGTGAAGTGCGTTAAAGCGTTCAGGTGTTCTTCATTTATCATGGATCTCTGTGTGGAAAACACTCCTTTAAAAAACAATGATGGGATTAGTGGAACACCTCATGGCACGTGCATGAAAAGGCTAGATCTGACAACACGTCATCAACTGTCCAGCATGCTTAAAAGGGATTGAGTCTGTCAGGACTCAGATACAGTGTGCAGATAGAAACCCATGAAGGGGCATGGAAAGATGCACATGGTCTTGTGCAGATGTGTGACACTTCCATCCCTCGGAGAAAGACTGTGGATGAGGATAAAGTTCTTGCAGCGTGCACACGGAAGCCATATGTGTGCCAGAAGGTCTGCTCCTGCTGCTGCATGTATGTAGGCTTGCGTGACAGCATCATACAGACTGTGAGAAAACCAGCGCTAAACAGTAAGTGTCCTCTGTGGTGGACAAGCAGCTGTTGTGTCTGTCTAGTAGCCGTGGGCAAAACATAATGAGACCGAGTGTGCATCAGGCAGAGCCATTGAAACACCTCTTCTACATTACTGTGGAGAAAAAAGGCCTGTAGTAAGATAGCCTCTGACCTAAAAGAGTAGTTCATGCTCTTAGGTGTAAAAGAGGGATTTGGCTGTAAAGTAGCCCTGCCCTAGACATCCCTATTAGAGAACAAAGATAGTGAGACTGATAACCTGCGTGAGGTCACTAATTCTCTCAGTGAAAGTAAGGATAAAGCAGAGGAAGACCGCATTTCCAGACAGATTTCACCTGGCTTGAACTGGGGTTTTCCAGCAGGTGAGGCACTGGGGTAAATGCCAGCTAGTTGACAAGGGAACACAATCTCTGATCCTTTCAGATAGCACTTAAACAAGGGATCTCTTGCTGAATCCTGTGTGACAAGATGTGATGGCAGTAGCATAAAATAGATCGGGCTATCACCTTATCTGAAAAACATTTGCAGATAGGTCAGTAAAACAGACAGCGACAATGTGCTGTCTGATCCTCTCTTTATGCACCAGCACTGAAATAGTACCATTTACCTTCTTTCCCTTTCCACTGTCTCAGCAGCCTTGTGCATATGAGCAGCAGCGCTCCGGTTGAATGATCCTAATAGTCCATTGGGGATACGGGACCACCTTACAGCTCTGGACTGATTCAAGAGTGAGGCTTCATTATGTTGCCCTGTAAAACAGGATGGAAGCTAGGCTATGCCATAACAGCGGTGGCTGTTGGTCATCAATGTACCTGTCATCAGCATCTAAGATCTGACACATTTTTAATGATGGCCAGCAGGTCCTGAAAGAGTGTTTTAGCAGTGGACATATTGCTAGCAGGGAGTGAGATGGCCACCGCTGTGGGGCACAGTGGGCACAGACCTGCCAGATGGCCTGTGGAGTGAGCACCACTCCAGCCTGTTTAGGCAAGCCTCACAGCAGGGATGAAGGTCTGATGGGAGAATGTAGGCGGTCTGGCAGCCAGTGTGCAAGTAGATGCCTCTATACTACTTTTTTTTCTCTTTAGTAGAGCTGACTACTTGATTAGCAAAAAAAAAAAACATGGAAGCACATCGCAGGTCAAGCAGGTGCAGAGGGCATGTGCAGAGCATAAGCGCTAAAATATTCTTCAGGACTGAGCATTCATGAAGGGATAATGCCAGTAGTGACAGATTTTAGAGGGCATCGCCTGTTTGAAATGCAGTAATTATTTTTTTGTGTTATTCCATACAGATTGATATAGATTAATTATAAAAAGCTAAATGATGTTTCTTCACCCACCCGATAATGTATAATGTTATACCCTATCAATACTTTGATAGGTTAAAGCATTCAGGGGCCCAAAATATGCCAAGAAAATATCAGCCCACACCATTAAATCAAGAAAAACCAGCCTAAACACTTGACACAGATTGGGTTGGATCCATTCTTTATGCCAAATTCTAACCCTGCCATCTGAATGGTGCAGCAAATTGGCTATAGAAAATTGTTCTTTCCAATTGTCTATAGCCCGTAGGAATTGTAGCCTCAGTCTCTTGTTCTTAGCTGACAGGAGTGACAATCGGTGTGCTCTTCTGTCAGCTGTAGCCTGTCTGCTCTAGAGATGCTCCTCTGCAGATCTTATTTCTAGTGAGTGTTACTGTGGCCTTCCTAACAACTCGAAGCAACGTGGCCATTCTCCTCCGACCTCTGACATCAACAAAGCATTTTTTCCAAGAGTACTGCTACTCACTGGCTATTTTCTTTTTTGGGGGTGATTCTTTGTAAAACTCATGCAAGTGCCATATTCAGACCAGCCTGTCTGTCACATTCATAGTCATTTAAATCATCTTTCTTCGCCGTTCTGATACTTGGTTTGAACTTAAGCAGGTCATCTTGTGAAGATCTTGCCTCTTCACGCTCAACTTGCTGGAGACGACAAGCCTCACACAAACGTTTTTGTTTTGTCCAAATGACGGCTGACATTATCGTTTGCGAGTGCACTTCTTTCTTTTTCGCCTTCTTACCTGCTCTCTCTGTCATGCTTGATTTTTTTTTTTTTTTTTTGATCCCGGCTAATGACACCTTGCATGAGGCAAGAGCAAAAGGGGACTGAACAAGTGATAAAGGGCAGGCGCAAACAATCTCCCTGTCTGCTTTCTGGTAATGACAAGCATAACGAGCATCCTCTCAGGTCGTCTCTCTCATTTCCCCATTATGAGCATTCTTCTTTTGGGATTTGCCACCATGCTCACTATGCTTGACATTTACATCCGTTCACACAAGGACATGAAAAAAAGAGAAGAAGAAAAAAAAAACTGACACATACCCTAACTGGACCCTTAGCAACAGCACAGTGCCTGCAGCCAAGCAGACAAACAAGTGGCACAGCTCTGGTCTCAGAAGCCATTTAGGTGCATACATGAAATTATAAACACTACAATCCATTTAGGTCCAATTAAAGCCAGTATGAGAGTGAACTTTGCTATGACACATTGGATGCCAAACTATGAATCATCAAGGCCTGCCTAATTAGCAAGAGACATGATTTTAAGGTCTGTGTGGGGGCTAACTAAATCCTACCCCTAAGCCTCACCAGTGTTGTTTTTTCTTGTCTTTCTTTCTTAAAGTTATTTAATTTTTTTCCTACACAGACCGCAGACTCTTTCCTTATTTATTTCAGCAGTTTGAATGTTAATTATTGTCAGTTTGACCTTGACTTCTGTTGCGCTTTGAGGATAGAGGTACATTCACATATAAACAAATAAGATTTGTTTGTTTTTCTTCCCTTTCTTCTTTTTCCTTTGTGTGCATATGTGATATATAGATGTATAGCTCTAAAGAATCTTTCCTTCATGTGTTTTCAATAGGACCCTACAAATGGCTACTACAGTGTAAATACCTTCAAGGAGCATCACACACCTACCATGACAGGGAACCCTACCACTGAGGTGAGGAACCCCACCAACACAGGTACCCTGGGAAAGCAGCGGGTACCGACGGGCATGTCCTTCACCAACATCTATTCCACTCTTGGAGCTGGTCCCAACCGACTGTATGATTACAGCCAACGCTTCGTGCTGGGCATGGGCAGCAGCTCCATTGAGCTTTGCGAGCGGGAGTTCCAGCGCGGCTCGCTCAGCGACTCCAGCTCTTTTATCGACACGCAGTGTGACAGCAGCGTCAGCAGCTACAGTAAGCCAGACGGCTACGTGCAGTTCGACAAAGACAGCAAGGCCTCCGCCTCCTCCTCATCCCACTATTCCCAATCCTCCTCACAGAACTCAGACCTCACCCGACCCCTCCAGAAGCGCATGCAGACCCATGTCTGACCTCTTGGGAGGGAAGGGCTTGTGGAAAGGGGTGAAACAAACCAGCTAGGATTGTAAAACTGAAAGAACCAGCTCCGAGGAGCGCCTAAAAAGAACAATGTCAGTAGGTGTTTTCTGTGGATGCCTGAAGACACTGGGGCTTTAATGCACCATGTGACTTGTTTAGACTTCCCAGTGTCCCCAAAAAAAAAAAAAAAAAAAGGATCAAGAAGCCTTATATTTCGCTCATGCTCAACTCATCAATTCCCTGCTTTGTGCCACAGAGAGGTTATTTGCCAACACAAACACTGCACGAGTACAGCGTTTAAACTTTTGGGTTTTGCAGTGACACTGTTGACCGATCAGAGGGCAGGAAAACAAGGCTTCTGTGACAATCAGCACTCTTGGGATGGACCACTTTCGCTTTTTTGAAGACGAAAAACTGGAAGTGTTGTCATGAGTGTTTTGGCACTCAGCACAAACTGTCTGCTAATGAGCGCAAGCCAGTGTCCTGCTGCTCTCTTGTAGTTTGAAGCACAAAATTCAATGTGCATGTGGTTTTAAGTTGTTAAAACAACACCTTTTTTTCTCTCCTCCACTCCCACTTTCCCTTTAAACACTGTACGTTAAGCTCGGCTTGTTCAAACTCGTCTCCTGTGTAGGTGTAAGAAAACTTCCTCCATATGCCCACAGACGTTTGAAGCGCTGAAAACAGCGGTTGTTTTTCCTCTCCGCAGCTGTATCTGGGCCACAGAGCTGAGCAGATAAAGAAGGGCCGAGATCTCATTTTAAATCCCTGAGTCATTATTTTACTTTGAGACTCTGCGATAAAAGAATATCAGTGTACATACGCGACTGTAATTTCTTTTCTAGCGTCTAATTTCTGACTCTGATTTCCCTCATGGATGACTATAAATGAGACATGAGCGCCTCTTCTTGTCCACATCTACTTGCCTTGAGGGTCTGTTTGAACTGCTTGAACTGGGTCAATACAAACTTTGACGAAGCCAGATTGATGTACCCCATCAGTTCTTCAGGTGGGGGAGCTGCATCCACCGTGGTGTCACTGCGCCAAAATCCAGCTCCGAAACTGCAGCAGGAAAGCCAAAATGAGTTGTACTTGTGAATTTCTCCTTGTAACACCACAGACCATCAACCATGTACTTGAGGTTCCCTGCTAAAGGAAATGTAAACATGATATTTTAGCTTCTTATTGTGTGGTTATCCCATTGCTTTTGTCGATATCACTGTTGACGCTGGAGCTTAGTGCATCCTGACTGTATACCCATGTGTGATTGTGCTGCTCATCAAGGGACATAACAAGCAAATTTAGAGAAAAAAATGGTTTTATTTTGATGTCTGCTATTCATTCAGAGCTGCTGCGGGGGCTGATGGTGGCTTGTTGGGTGCATTCTTAGTTTTTGTTATCCACGCTCGTGTGACATGTATGGATCGGCTTTATTTTTCAATCACTGGCATTGTAATTGTTTTAGTTGAGAATATATTCAGAGTAGTGATTTAACTTGCACCAGAAACACTCGTACTTTGTGTAAAATGCTTAAGGTGAGCCTGTCATAGTTCACCTGGTGTCATAGTCCAACACTGCACATGCTTTGATCAAAAAGGGTTTGCAAGGAACACTGCAGATGCCGTGTAGCTAAAGAGCCAACGTATTTTAGTCTTAATGCTACAACACGTGGATGCTACCGTAGATTGCTGTTGACCTTAAGCTGTGTTAACAGGCTTTGATAAGAGCATCCCTTCACAGTAAACACAGATCCTTTTTTTTGCAATAGCTGCAGTTACGTATTGCACCCACATCACATTTAATTATAGCATTCAGTAGCCTCATGTCTGTGCACTTTCAAGGTCTTACTTTCAAGCCATACTGTTTGTTATTTTATCAGATCTGTAAAATATAGCGGACTTCCTGAAAAATTACTGTAAAAAAAGAAAAAAAACAACTTAAAAAGGGTGGCTCACAATGTCATTGTCATCTTTGTTTTGTCAAATCAAACACAAACATCACACAAAACTATAAATGTTTTGTGTGATGAAAACCTAATAAGGTAGTTGTTCCATATGTAGTGCAGCAGTCAATTGGAATGAACCTGTGTGAGCCTGAAACTACAAAATCTGCCTCTCAACCCATGAAAAAAACAAGCACCGTGTTTCCAACAAAAGCAAGTTGTTGTTGTAACCACTTTACATATGATTATATTCAAGGCATTTGAATGGGGTTTTCCACTTGAGTGGCGGCGGTTTGGACTCTAATTTTACAAATGGATTGGTGCCCATTGTACAGCTTAAGACAAAAAGCTCTGTTTCAACGCTGATAATCCAGCTTGGCACTTAGCAGACTGTATATAAATCTCTAATGCTGTCTTTCTCTGTATATAATTTTTTTCCGGGTTTTCTTTCTCATTCAGATTCCACTATTCCAGAGCTCAACAAACACCACATGGCATCAGAACTGTAAAGACAGACGATGTTTCCTTTCTTTGTTTCCTGTCCAAAACAAAACAAAAAATCATCAACCTCGCCGTTTCACACAAACTACATGAAAAGCTCGTGCGAGCAGTTTTCTCCTCCCCCAGATCTCACAGGGAAAACTTACTCACAACGAGCACACACGAGGCTATAGGATGAGAAGCTAAGCATAGCCAGGACAGCTTTGAAGTGAAATACAGTAAGAGGCGATATTCTTGCAGCCCCTCTGAGAGATGCCCAGATGTCCAGCAATATATTGCATTTGGCACCACCATGGCTGTCAAGTACGGGTGTCGCAGTTTTTCATTTATTTTTCTCTCCGCATTTATGAGGGTAGAATTAAATTATTTCACTGATATCATCAACATTCAATTACAGTGCAATCTACTTTGGGGGATTAAAAAAAATACAGAATAAAGTGTCCATATGTTATGCATTACTTTACATTCACATGATCGGAATTCTAAAAATGTGCCAGTTTGAAACTTGCCATACAGACTTTTAGCAACTCTCTTCATGAAAACAAAACAAATTTGCTGTCCTTCTAAAAATGGATCGTTTCCTCTATCTGATGCAGCTTTTGCACTGATCCAAACATAATGCATTTTCCCAGTCCAGAGAATCTGCACACTGCACAGCAAACAGATAAATATTTGATAGGCCAGCCTTCTGTCCCACCTCCCCCCACCCTCCAGAATGGCAACAGCTACAGTGGGCATGAGAGTACTAGAGGATGTGAGTGCCATGTCAGTCTTTGGGAATCAAAGCCCATGTGGGGACGGAGTCTGCCCTGCTCACCTGTGGACGCCTCGCCGGCTGGTGCTGGCGGCGCCTGTTTGCCTGGCTACAAGCACTGCACAGATGCCAGGGCATAACAGATGAATAAACACAAAGACCCGGAACAATTACAAGGGGTTGCTGCCCTTTCCTGATAAAACAGAGCAACCGCTTTCAGAGCAGAGCATGGAGCGTAGACTGTTTTTCAGAGATGCTAAAGACTAGCCTGTAAAACACTGGATAAGAATGTTTCTAAGGTGAGAGACAGAGCTTAGGAGCAGTGTGAAGGAAAGACACTGGCTGGAATTTATAATGGCTTTTTCTGTTCATTGCCAATGTTATGTTTGTTTATTGCAAAAAGTATGTTGCTTGGTTTGAAATAACTTGGAAAAAATAGATAAAGAAATACTCAGCATTAGTACTAAGGTTTTGTCACGCTTGCAAAGGGATTTTGCAAGTTTGGGTTATTTGAAATCTACATCAGTGTATGATAGGTGTCACTGTGCATGACGGAGCACATTAGCGAAGGTGCCATTTGAACCTCTGAACTGATCATAATAAGCCTTTTTTTTCAACCGTGTAAATGCTTTCTGTCACTGAGTTTCTCTCTTTTTCTCTCACTTTCTTTTTTCTTTCCTACCAAATCAATACCTTGTTAGTAATTTAATAAAGTCCAAGTGTAAGACCTGTACAAAATAGCATCTGGAAACAACTCTCAGAGTTTCCTTTGTCTCGCAGGGTGCATTGGTAATCAGTGCGGGTTGGTTTGCAGCAGACAGTTTGCAGCAAGTCACATAAGCAAATGGGAAGTATAATAGGAATGCCTTTGGAAGTCAAATGAGTACCCTTCAACGTCATTGGTTGATTCGCTCTGTACTCCAAATAACGCAAACTACTTGCAAATGCTACACGAGGCTCAGAAGGTACTTTAAATGGTCATTGCAAGAATTTGTATAAATAGTGAACCATAACCATACAGTAATTGTAATAAAAAAGGCAACGTGTAAATGCTCTTTTGGGTGAACCACTATTTTCAGGAGGTGGCCCTCTGTATCTAAGAAAAAAATGAAAAAGATGTATTTTAACTGTACCGGTCTGTGAATCTATGATGCTTTTGCTCTGTATATTTGGAGAATAAAACTGATGTTTGAGTTGGTGTTTATGTTTACACTGGTCTGTCAGTGAGAATGAGATTCGTGAGTTACTGCTTTGTCTGCACAGAAATCTTCACCATTAGTTTTGTTCTCACAGATTTCAAAAGTTCTTTCATTCCTATTAATGCTAGACAGTGAGCAGCTTTTATGAAAACTCTTATGCTACGGTGCCCACTGGGAAATATTAATCATTAATGGCCCAAGTCAGGCCTTCCGATGTAGACGAGAAGAGTGCAGGAAATGTGCAGTCACTTCACAAACATGCACACAGTATATACATTTTGACTAATGTAAGATCCAGTTGCTGTATGCAGGCAAACTCGAGTATAATGAACACCCTTGTGATGTTTCAATAGTTTGTCAATGAGGTCCAGATTCAAGCAGACGCTACGTGCAGCTTCAGGCTGGGCAGCAATTTGTGTTTTGCTTATATCACAAAATGAGAAACGAGAAAAGGGTTGTAGAAATAACACCAATGCAATCCTGTTTAAAGCAATGTTTTGCAGGTGTGGCAGCACAAGAACAGAGACAATCACATTCGTGTCCCTAATCAACCTGCACAGTGGCTCTTGTTGGACAGTCAGCCAGCAATAAGCTATCGAGAGTGTTTTGTGGCTGGCTTAAGTGTACTTTGACGGCATTTGTTAAAAGCAGGCACGCTACTGTTTATTCGCTTTGTCCTCTGTTTTCCTAGGCAGTCAGCAGATTCACACCATTACATTTACATGCAGCCCTTTAATCCATTAATAGGACCATTGCAGTCTTACTCCAAATTAAATGAACTCACATAAACACCTTAACTTGCCTGAAGTACTGGCTCCAATCCTACAGAACTGAAACTTAAAAGTGATTTGAATTCCCTCATGCACAGAGTCAATACAATGCAAGGGCAATTACTCTTTAGCTGGATTAATCCACTTGCAGCCAAGGCGGGAATGTAGTATTCTTGAAATCGGAATCAGAAACAATTCTCTTATTTGAGAAGCCTAGAGGAGAAAAAGTAAGCATTTCTTTGCTGCACACCAAGCCCAGACAGAGAAAGGACTCGCTGCTGTGTGTATAAGCTTACCTCTGAGCGAGTGCTATAACCAGTCTGGTCTTAATATTGAGAATTCATCTGCCAACAACATTATTTCCCTTGAAAAGTTTCCCGTGGTGAATAAAAATGGCCATGTTTTTCCAAACATTATACAAATTGTGCCATTTGTGATGGATTTGTCTAATCATAGAGCTCCAACTCATTACTGAACAGATCTAGGCCAGACATTTGCTTGCATTATGGCTTTAAACACTCTCCTTGGAACTAGGGATTGGAAGGAGCTAATCATTCATTCTTTCCTTCCCGCAAAATGTAGAAAGCTTGTCGAGTTCCCCATGGGCCTCACCTATTCGGAGAGATACAGTATTGTTACAAAATGACTCATAAATGACTCTGCATCCCTTCAAATGAGCCGTTGCGACGGGCTACTGTGTCATGAATTACCTTGGCAGATAATTGCATTTGGAATCCAATTTAACAAAGGCACAAATTTAGAGCAAATGGCAGAGTAAGCGTTTGCAATGTCAACGCACTCCATTAGAAAATTATCTACAGACAGGTACAGTATTTACATGGTGTGGAAGGGGAGAAAAAGTCGGGGTGGTGAAGAAGCTGAACTATACATGGCTAAATCTCCCCCGCCGCCGTCACCGCCACGATAAAACTAGCATGTTCTTGATATCATTATCGTGCTGTGTGTTAGCCGCCGTTTAAATTGTGAAAATTGTCAGGTTTTTTTTCTAAGCAGACAGCCTGATTAGATTGTCAGTCAAACTCATTTGTAGTCTCCTAACTGTAAACCATATGGTCTTACAAGCGAGCTAAAAAGAAGAGATGAGTGACACATTGAAGCAAATCTCCATACTGCTGCTTCCTTGATGCAATTGCCTATGAAATGCTTTCTTTATAGTCATTTGTTTGCCAAGGACAGCTGGTTGAGCGCACACACACACACACACACACACACCAAAAAACTCAACCAACATCTGTCTCTTTGAGAAACATTAAATGACGAGAGCATCCTAAAAGTCACTGTTTAATATTTTAACCACTTACTGCGCATTAGGTAGGAGGTGATGAATATGCAAACAAACAAGTCTGTTTAAACTAAATTTCCTATTAACATAATTGTATTTTTCTTTGCAAGAACACCCAATATTGTGGAAAATTATCCACTTGTGGTCACGACAACACCGCCGCGCTTTTTGTGGTCATGTTAAAGCACTGGAAGCTTTTAGTTAAGGTCAGAGAAAGACCATGGTCACAATACATTTATCTGCAGTTTGATCCAACCTTAACCTTTAAGATGCCACCTCTGATTCCCTCATGCATTTTATATGCCCACCAGCTTAAACTGCTGATTAATATATAGTAGTCTATAAAAGTGGCGATTCATTTATTCAGGAAACAAAACTGCACCTGATATAATACAGCCTCATCTGGAAAGCAACATTGTTACCTGTTGTTGAGAAATTCGAGGTACTGCATTTTGCAAAATCCCATTTCTTCACCCCACCTGGACATGGGCTTTGAGAGTCGACTCAGTAAATCTTTTGTAACCAGGCAGGTTTGTAGCGTTTGAGCCAACATAGCCTCTCGTATCCCCCCGCGAGTCAGCAGAGCTGCATTATTTAAATCAGAGGAGGTGTCTTTCTCTGTGAATCCCAAATCTAGTCCCGCGAAGCTGCATGTGTAAAATAGCCTGCTTATTAGATAATATTTGAAAACACTGCAAAATACATTCTTTTCCAGGCACATTTAGTTATAATAAACCATGACTCGGGTGTTATTTAATATTATCACTCCTTTATCCTATCCAGTAGACGCATAATACTGCGTAGCTCAAAATAGATTAAGCACAATTTCCCATTCATTATTGTTGCATGCTGTTACTGTACAACTCTACAACTACAAGGTGATTCCCTGCATTCCAATCCTTGGATTTGTCCTTATCCTTGACTTTTCTCTGTTGCCCTTTCTTCCCCTAAACTTTCTTTAACAGATGCTTAGTCCACAGCTGAAGTACTATTAAAGAGCTCAACCTTGCCAGGTGGTGGGTGGTAAATAAAACAGAAAAACCGGTGGCCTTGCGAGGGCAGTGAAAATCGACCGACTTGGCACAATGTTTTTCCACCTTAGGAATGCGCATTTAATGCTGGTTAAGATAAATAAATCTCCTCTCCTGATTACAAGCTGACTGAGAGTCAATCCCAAGGAGCTTCTTAAATGAATTATTGATCCTATGACCTTTCCCTGTTTTAAAGGCTCGCTTTTGTTTGTTCCAGCTTTGTTGACTGGAGCCACACTATGGGCAATTTGGATTGATCAAACATCATCTTTCCATATTAGACTGTTAATTATTCCGGATGTATTTGCACTGTATTATAACAGGTGAAGCGTGAGGCTGTGGGCACACATTATTAAGCATGCCTCAGCACACACAGATATGTGTGCGCAGCTTCTGACCTGCGGTCAACCTGACAGAAAGGACATTTTCGACAATATGATCCCACCGCTTCCTTGACGTACAAGCGCAAACAAAACGCGTAAAAACTTAAAGAGTTCTTTGGGGAATAAAAAAAGAACAGATATTTGACTTAATTATATTCTCCATCATGCACTTTGTGTGTTTGACAGGGCTCGTTGATAGAGAATCTTCTGGATAAGGTCCCATAGTGCCGGTTTAGTGGAGACAAATGTCAACCAGTTAATCTTGTGTCAGGATTGATATGATAGATGTGTCTTCTTTACAGAGACCTGCTTTAATTTAATCTTTGGCATGTTGACATTTTGCAAATGTAGACAGGCTGAAGTATATAAATTGTCAGAGGGTGGTATAAGGAAAGGGGCTGGCTAATTGTAAAGCAAAATGAGCGCACGCACTGAACAATCATCATTTTCCTAATTAAGGTTTAGTTTGCACTTCAATGGTGAGGGCTCTTTCTAATGGTTGGAGCTCTTAAATTGCTTTTCATTTGGAGTGCATTCAAAACAAATGGAACAGCATGCAGACGTGACATTTGGAGTGCAAGCCTTCAATTGCAAGTCCATTTGTTAGACTCAGCCCTTTGAGTTGGAAGCATTCAAGAAACTGTTAGCGTGAATGAATATTAATGATGCATGGACAGTGGACACAGGGAGAGAATAATACGAGCAGTTGTTTTGGCAGCTTGAGACTTGGCTGTTTGAAACCCAAGCTTATCTACTTAATTCCTGTAAATGACGATGAAACATTATTTACCGCAGTCTGATGAAAGGCAGCGATGACCTTTATTTCAGTTAATCCACTGGAAAAAATCTTTCCCAAAAATAAAATGCTGGAAAAAACCACACACAAAAAAAACAAGACCTTGGTCTCTGATGTTATCAAGAGAGGGGGACTGGAGTTGCTTCAGTGATAAAGAATAAAGGGATGTGGTTTTGTTCAGCAGTTGATCAGCTTGCGGGGGAACAAATTGCACAAATATTGACTCAGGTCCCATGGTTTATCGCATAGATAAACCAGCTTAGAGTACATAAAATTTTTGAGCTAACAAGTCGTGCTCTCACAACTTTTAGATTTGATACAGAGTACAACAAATTAAATAATAGAAATGCCACGGCCAGAGAAGGGCCAGATATCAGAAGTAGGAAATTTCTAAAAAACAGCATCCCCACCTGTATGACACAGCAGCACGTTGAGGCGGTGAAGACTGGAGGTGCAAAGCCATAAAACAGCTGAAATTGAAAATAAGAGATACGGGGGAAAGTGGAGAAGTCAAAGATGGTCAGCATGGTTTCATCTTGTGTGTAAGGAAAGAAGTGGGTGGGTGACAGACAAGCTCAAAGTGCAAAGTGTCACAGACTCTCTCGCAGCCATAGATGACTGGCAGCAGGCAGATGGCTTCCTTCATGCAGAGGCATGAAATGGGAAGAGTAAAAAAGAAAGAGACAGAGGGAAGGTGGCACCCTTCAACTCCTAACGATGCTCACACCACCCCCCATCTCACTGCTTGGCCGGACGAGTGCCCCACATGGCGCCCGTTGCACAGCTGCTGGCTTTGGTGTGACTCGTGATGCCATGCTTCTGCCTGCTGGGTGGAGACAACTGAGGGGGGGGGG